>NC_054699.1:38251737-38501737 GCF_016097555.1 Gigantopelta aegis
TAAGCCATGCATATATCCAGTGTATAGTATAGATATAAATATGAGATTATATAAGCCATGCAGATATCCAGTGTATAGTGTAGATATAAATATGAGATTATATAAGCCATGCAGATATCCAGTGTATAGTGTAGATATAAATATGAGATTATATAACCCATGAGCTATATCCAGTGTATAGTGTAGATATAAATATGAGATTATATAAGCCATGAGCTATATCCAGTGTATAGTATAGATATAAATATGAGATTATATAAGCCATGCATATATCCAGTGTATAGTGTAGATATAAATATGAGATTATATAAGCCATGCATATATCCAGTGTATAGTGTAGATATAAATATGAGATTATATAAGCCATGCATATATCCAGTGTATAGTGTAGATATAAATATGAGATTATATAAGCCATGCATATATCCAGTGTATAGTGTAGATATAAATATGAGATTATATAAGCCATGCATATATCCAGTGTATAGTGTAGATATAAATATGAGATTATATAAGCCATGCATATATCCAGTGTATAGTGTAGATATAAATATGAGATTATATAACCCATGAGCTATATCCAGTGTATAGTATATCTTGGTTAAGTTATTGTTAGTCATTCTGAACAGTATTTAATGTGCATCATGTACATGTAAGTGTAAATGGAGATTTTGTGTTTTGGTATAAGGCAGAGTGGATGGTAAAGTGTCATGTCCGTAACAGATATGATCACATCCATCATGGACAAACAGGTCCTCTGTGTGTGTGTGTGTGTGTGTGTGTGTGTGTGTGTGTGTGCGAGTGACGTCCCTCTCAGAACAGCGAGACCACCTCCTTGTCGGCTGATTGTGTTAAAGTATTGATTATCACTAGTAATCATTCATCGGTGTCAATAAAACTTAAACCGATAAGTTCAGCCAAACTGTGCTTGTCACCATTGTGGATCAGTCTCGGTTACAAGTTCCAGGGGGTGGGGTGGGGGGGTTGGGGATTTTCAGTGTAAATTACACTTCTGTTTAAAACTGTAATATGTTGGGAATTATTAATTTTAACACAGAGCCAGTTAGTCCCACTACACTACCTGTCAGCCTAATTCCAGTGTCCTTGAAATTCTCCCTCTTCCCCCCCCCCCCCCCCCCCCAGGGCGGTATATATTAACAAAAAAACTGAGCATGGGTGGTAAATGTTTAGGGGAGGGGTGTATATTTACCCGTCTGGGGGGTAGACTTTATGGGGGGGGGGGGTAAATTTCCTGTTACACCTGGCCCTGGCAGTCAGTGTTCATTCTTTTCTGCGTTTGTTAATACCAACATTTGGGTTTTTTATTGTTCACATATTTACTGGTAAATTTATTAGCATAATAATTTCTTTATTATGTATAATTTTTTTTTTATGAATAATAAGCTAGGACCATGTCAGAACATTTTAAACATAACTAAAAGGACACTACGAAACAACATCATTTTCCAGAGTGACGTCATTTTGGTAAGTGATTACACTGAACTAAGGCTTATTATTTGTGCATGTGAAATCATTATGACACACGTGTGTCATACTGGTTATATTTCTCTGTATGTCTTCAAGTATGTGGACACCCGCTACATTTTTCCTAATGCAGCAAGGGATCTTTTGTATGCACTTTCCTACCACAACCTTTGACCAGTTGTAGTGCACTGGTTGGAACGAGAAAAAACAACAAATCAGTTGAATGGGTCCACCAAGGTGGTTCAATCCTGGACACAAGCACCTCATGCAGGTGAGTGCTCAACCAACTGAGCTAAATCTGGCCCCACGGTTCTTAAAAGTGCCTGACAATCTGAAGTATTGACAGTCTTACAGTGTTTCTGCTTTTTCATTCCGTTTGCAATTAATGAATTACAGGTACCATTTTAGACACCAGATGACCCTTGACTGTTAATTAAACATTTCCTTCATTTCATTTCCTTTCCTTATAACTTCATCTTTGTTCTTTTTTCTTTTCATTTTCCTTTTCTTTTCTGTAAACCAGCAAGAGTGTTTTGCATTGGCCTAATGATCAATGTCTTCAATAGGATGTGGCCGTTTGTTGACATTAGGTTTAAACAAATTAACGAAAGGGTTTATGTCTGAAGGCTTCATGTTCCAGCACCTGCTGTTTATTGCTCTTCCTGGCTGGGAAAATTTATCCTTTCACTGGTTGATGTATATTCCACCATTTTGTGTGTATTACACCAGCCTGTGTACATTTCCCTAGTCTTATTTAAACTGGATCATTCTGGGGACCTAATATTTATCTGATTTAGATAGGATCCTGTGTCAGGGCTCGAAATGCAACTTATTAGTACATGCACCGGTGCATGCTGATTTTTGCATGTGCATGTAACTTTTGAAACTGGGTGCACGCGGTGCATGCTAATATTTTTCAAGTACTGTGCATTGCGTGTACTAGTATCCTGTTGTCTACCAGATTCAGACTCAAGTTGTTGAATTTTGCGTATGCATTTCATAATCTGTTCACCACATGAAAACGATAATTTTTATCTTATGGGCGCATCCATTTTGTACCCCATAATCCTACTTACAACAATGGCGCCCTTTCAGTCATTTCCGTGAAATATATTTGCGGAAATTGCCGGCAATATCTCGGTTATATCCGTGAACGGTATTAGGGAAGGTGGTCGAGACCGACTTTGGGGTATCCACGTGGGCGCATAACACAGTTGTTGTCGTCACTGACAAATTGAACTCCGCCAGATCTGTGATCAATACAAAGTACCGTAACTGCCTTGAACATTTTCGACCTCAGATAAGGTAATTAAAATAGTATTTTCCTCATTGTTAACAGGATTTACCTTATTTTTGGTGCATGCAGAATTTTAATGGTGCATGTAACTTTTTTTTCAACATGCACATGGTGCATGTAACTCTTTTTTTTTTTTTCTAGCCCTGTCCTGTGTTTAGAGGGTCGCATTTCAGAATTTAGCAAATTTGGGACCATGAAACTCACTGGTTTTTACAGGATTCCAGTATGCTTAGAGTCCAGATTAAGCATGTTTCACTATATAGAGTTCCTTCAAAGTACTCATTGAAAGTATACAGTATGCTGAGATCATTTCTCAAGATGACTGACATTGTTTTGTTCATTACAAGGCTTTAGACTGAATCAAAGTTGAAGTGCCCACATTGTGCCCAAAATATATATGTCCAAAATAATTAAGTACAAACATGCTGACCTCAAAATGTTCACCTCAAAACAACTGAAAAGTTACGGTTAATATTAGATTAAAATAACTTGAAATTCATAATTTCTGAATATTGACAATATGTTACTCTCCAGCAGCTGTTAATGACAGTACTGAACTAAAATGACCTTCTTGCACTCAGAAAAGACAAATTTAAGTCTCCATTGTGCCCAAGTTAGTGAAATTTAAAGCCCTGCATGTTTTAAATATAATGATGATTATGATTATGTATATTTCAATAAATTCAATAATTGTATGGTATAATTACTAATGAGTGGTATAAATATGCCATCCTTTTGTTTTTCTTCTTTTTTGTGGCCTTAGTTCCTTAGACAGAAATTTACACTGCTATATATCCCACCTGTTTTGTTGTGCAAGTTATATTTGGCTTATTAATTATTTTTGTAGATCTACATGTGGGTGAGCAAAAATCTTTGTCAAATTATTCACTAAAATTTAAAAAGTGCTGAAACTCAGTTGTTTTCAAATAAAATATCAATTACCGGTACTACATGAAATTATTTTTCCAATTTTTTTTTTTTTTCCATTTTTTTTTTTTAATTCGCAATTGGTGAATTTGGCGAGTACCAGAAGTAACCCTGGGTTGTTTTTGGTATAAAAATGTGTTTGATAAATATTGCACAGCATACATTTAATTCTTTCTGTGCATGTACGACATATACATACATGTGTAGTAATTTATGTTAATTTAATTTAATATTTTTTCAATGATTGCAAAACTGATGCCACATCATTGAGGTTGTTTATTTCATATACCTTTTTTTATGTCTTGTATTCCTGTACTAAACGTAAGTAGTAAGTACGATAGGAATGATTGACAGCTGTCTATGAGCTGTTAATTTATAACATGCATGGTAACAACATGCATGATAATAAGGTATTTGCAACACTTCATGTAGAACCATCAGAGTTTCTGACAGAGGATAAAACGGGTATGGCGCCATACCCAAAATGTTTGGCAGAATTTATTTTTTAAGTTAACTGTTTGACAAAATTGATTACTCTTATCATTACTGTATGATTTTTTTAACCCTAACCCTAAACATGACCCATTTTCTTTTTTGGGTAAGCCCCCTATACCCTCAGTTGACTGGTTGCATTCGATTCCATAGCGCCATACCCACTGACCATGTATGGAAATGGGGTTTTTTAACGACGCACTCAACACATTTTATTTACAGTTATATGGCGTCAGACATATGGTTATAAGGACCACACAGATATTGAGAGAGGAAACCTGCTGTGACCACTTCATGGGCTACTCTTTTTGATTAGCAGCAAGTGATCTTTTATGTGCACCATCTCACAGACAGGATAACACATACAACAGCCTTTGGTGCACTGGCTGGAGCGAGAAACAGCCCAATCCCAAACAAAAATGCATGCTTGCGGCTAGGTTGTTGCAAGGTAGTTACAAGGTTGTTACAAGCTAGTACAAGCAATGCAAGCTATTTGCAAGCTAACATTTAGCTCGCGTAAGGTAGTCAGTACTTCTGCAAGCTTGCCGCATGCATGTTTTCATTTGTGAAAGCATGCGCAAGCTTGCTGCATGCATATCTTCAACGTGCAAGCTTCCCGCAAGCATGTTTTCATTTTGCAAGCTTGCTGCATGCATATTTTCAACTGTGCAAGCTTCCCGCAAGCATGTTTTCATTTTGCAAGCTTGCTGCATGCATATCTTCAACTGTGCAAGCTTCCCGCAAGCATGTTTTCATTTTTGTAAGCTTGTTGCATGTATATCATCAACTGTGAAAGCATGTCTACACTTGTGGAGAAAAAGCTAAGTCCAAATAATTTTCATGGTTATTTTTTTTTAATTCATAACTTCTCATATGATTTATCAAATTCAGTGGGAACAGTGGCTAAACAACCAAACATACATGTTACAGATTTAGATAGTATTTACAATAATAATTAAAACAAAATTAATATTAATACATACGAATGATAATACAATATGGTTAAAACAGAATCATCTTGTAATAATTGGATTTTGAATTGGCCCCAAAAATAATAACATATGCATGGCCATGAGAGGATGACATGGGCCATGTTTGGTTGAAATTAGCCTGGTGGAATTTGAGAAGATGTTGAAAATGTCTGAGCCAATCAGAGGCCAGGGTGTCCATCTTGGATTTTGAATCAGCCACAAAAATAACAACACTTAGTAAGTCATGAGACAATCATTTGGACTATAAGTTTGATTGAAACCTGCCTGGTGGACCTTGAAAAGAAGCAAAAAAATTTCTCTGTCAATCAGAGGTCAGGGCAGATATCTTGATTTTAAATCTGCCCCAAAAATAACAAACTCGGTCAGGGCCATGAGAGGATCATTAGGAATACATATGGTTTAAATTTGCATGGTGGAACTTGAGTAAAAGTTAAAAATGTCTCAGTTATTCAGAGGCCAGGGCGGCCATCTTGGAATTTTTATTGGCCTGAAATATAACAACACTTGGTCAGGTCTATAAGAGGATCATTTGGACCAAGTTTGGTTGAATCCTGCTTGGTGGAACAGGAGAAAAAAGAAAACAAGAAGAAACAAACAAACAAATGACTATACACCAGTGTGGATCTCCAGATAGTGGAGGAATATAACCTAAAACAAGAAGAAGAAGAAGAATATAGGACCAGGAGCTTTTTAGCATATTAGTTTAGTCAAGACTATCCCACATAAATGGAACATGTCTATCAGACAGGTAAACTAATTTTGTAGCCTAAGTATCTGACAACATGTAGCACCTATTTTTTTGTTTTAACTGTTCATGTTTTTCACTTTAAAACCATTGTTGTTTTTTTAAAGAATTATACAAGATGCAAGATGGCTGCCACTGATGCAAGCTTGTAGGTAGATCGTCGCAAGCTTGCAGGAAGCTTGTTGCAAACTTGCAGGAAGCTCGTTGCAAGCGTGCGGGTAGCTCATCGCAAGCATGCGGGAAGCTCGTAGCAAGCTTGCAGCAAGGTTGTAAAAAGGTTCCAAATACTAGCTTAAACTGAACAAGCTTGCAGGAAGCTCGTCGCAAGCTTGCGGCAAGTTTGCAACAAGCTTCCCGCAAGCTCGTCGCAAGCTTGCGGCAAGGTTGTAAAACGGTTCCAAATACTAGCTTAAACTGAATAAGCTTGCAGGAAGCTCGTCGCAAGCTTGCGGCAAGGTTGCAAGAAGCTCGTCGCAAGGTTGCAAGAAGCTCGTCGCAAGCTTGCGGCAAGGTTGTAAAAAGGTTCCAAATACTAGCTCGAAACGCGGTAGTTACTACCTTGCCGCAAGGTTGTTACCAGCTATTTATTAAGCTTGCAATTTTTGTTTGGGATGGGCCCACCAATGGGGATCGTTTCCAAACCGGCCATGCATCAAGCGAGCACTCTAGCACTGGGCTACGTCCCACCCCTTAGAACCATGTATCGATACTTACATGTAATACAGATAATATTACATGAGTAAACTGTGCAGTAATAGTGTGCAATTATTTGTTTACAGAAAATATGATACGTGTAAAAACTGAAATAACAAGGATGTAGAGCCCAAACTCAGCTTATCAGTTTTAGGTAATGGAGAATGTACGAAGAGGTGTAGATTCGTGAAAAATAATTCAGGAGCCCTGTAGGAGCGAGTTAACTATTTTTCATGAATCTACATGTCCGAGGTATAGTGAAATAATCCATTATTCATTTTTAAAAATTACGTGATTGCTAAATTAACTTCTACTTGATCTTTTTTAATGAAAATTTTGGTTAAAGTGGCAAAGAATATTTACAAAACTAATAACGCAAAACGGTAGGATACTTTCGGACCTAACCTGAACGATCTGGTCGAGAAAACCTCAGCAGTTTCCGACAATCTTCGTTGTGTTCCACCAGAATACATTGCTATAACTAGTATCAGGTTTATTAGGCTTACCGTATATCTTCGCCTGTAAGTCGATCTCGGCTATAAGTCGAGTCCCTAATTTCAAGCCCTGAAAACGTATTCTTTTATTGACCCGTTTATAAGTCGACCCATGAAAAACTACTTATAAATATTGAAATATTTCTTATTTTCAGCACATGAGAACAATAATATTTGAACAAAAGAAAATTATTTTACAAACTTCGGTTTTCACGTTTTGTACATCGCAATATGATCAGACTATTCCAATCAAACTATCATTATTACATAGCATCAAAACGAAATATTCCCTTAGTAGAGAGTGAAAGCTGTTTGACTGTTACTGTATAGTACTGTACAGATGGTTTTGTGCACAGACAACAACTTTATTTATAAACACTGACAACAGATCACTACGATAAAACTGAAAGTATCACGTTTTGCCGCCATATTAATACATGTAAGGAGGATAACTCTGGAAAGTACACTGGTTTTTGTACCAAATGATGTGTGTCCCTATTGCTCTAGATAAGTGAACTGCAGAGATCAGTCTATTTTAAGGGAAAGCTCAGTAATATTCATGAAGTTAATCACCGCCAAAACATTGTTTGAACAACCATTAATGCCAGTGACCAGATTTCAAAATAAACTCAGGCAACAGGTAGTTAGTATTGTTTACATTTTTACTATTAGTGATGACTGTTAATTTAACTAAGTGGACTGTTGTCTTGGCATGTGAGTGAGATCGTACGCCTTTTCGCATAACCAAAACCGTTCTAATGCCCAAAAAAATTGGTTATAAAAAATAAATGTGTCAAATTAACATATTTGAGTATAAATACATGGCATACTTCAACAATAAAACTTGTAAAATAATCCCCAAAACAGTAATATTTTTTGGTGAAATTTTTTTACCCTCTTATAAGTTGACCCCCCAAGTTATAAAATAATTTTTGGGTGAAAAAAATTCGACTTATAGGCGAAGATATACGGTAAATTACATGTTTGGCCTCCTGGGCTAAAGCATTGTACTGGTTTACAATGTACCAGTTTTGCATGTAGTGATCGAGTTCGAATCCCTGACCTGAACTCATAAAAAGTTCAAATTGCATTGTTTCACAGGTATCCATTCTTGAAAAACAATCTACACCTTGAACAATAGTGTGACGTCACAGGTATGGATTAAATCGGGAGATTTAATCATTGTATAGACAAATAATCAGGAGATTTAATCATTGTAGAGGCAAGTAATGTCAGGTGATAAAATAGTTTTTCAGTGAACATGGACATTTGATTAATGTAATGACTAATATGGTCACAAATTGGATAAAATTGTGTAGTATATAGCAAAGCAATTTTATAATATGGCCGAAATGTTAAAGAAGTGTTTGGACATAGTTTTATAAATATGAAATTAATTTTGTCACATACATGTATACAATGTACCTGAAACATCCACTTTTAAAATTTTATTATTTTTTGTTTCAAAGCACAAAAAACTATTCTTATAATTAAAAATAATCCAAATATTAAACTTTAAAATACGCATAAATCATTTACTAATATTGTTATAAAGAACTATCTTTCATAATTTTATAATTTTCTGCTTTATTAAAGGATGACGTGATCTAATGAGAATCCATTATAATTATACACCAGGAGATTAATTAAGCACCACCTGTAAAAAAAGGTGTCTCAAAGTGATTGTCCGTACTGACATAGTTTAAACCTCATATCGGACGCAATGTAGAGGGCTGTATATATAAGCCAAATGGTTAAAAGTAGGCGATGTGTAATTAATTTCCAGGTGTGTATAACAACACAGTGTTTATAACTATGGCCTGATCATACAATATTTATTTACTGGACACACCAGTAAACAAAGATGTCAGACATGTGGTGATTGTATCACATTGTTACAGACTGGGAGAAACTTTGAACCAGCTCTCATGGTTGGTCATCTTTTTAATAGCATGTTTTATGTGCACTGGCTCACATACAGGACTGTACCTACCATACTGTTCAGTACACCTGTCATTTAATGCTTGCAGGTGAATTAAGTGCTCACAAAGTCCAGTGTTCGGTGATTACACACATTCAGTTTAATCAGTGTTATATAGTGGCTAGGTAGGGATGTGTGCTATCTTCATCTGGTAGGTGTTTTATGTAATGCATGGTTATCATTTCAGTCATGTCCTTACCTTTCTTTAAAAAAAAATGTTGATGTATTTTTTATTTTTTGTGTGTATGTGGCTGGAGTGTGAGTAAACATTCATTCATTCATTCATTCATTCATTCATTCATTCATTTATTTATTCATCAGGTCCGTATGTATCAGGAGGTAGGGCAAATGTATACTGTTTGTTTTTACCTACTCTATATAAATGTTAAAGATTAAAAATATAGCATGTGCCCCACTCCTCTCTAGAGACTGTGCCCCTTCCACTAGAGATTGTATGTTTGCACTCCAGATACCGTTCCTGCGTACTATTCATTCATTTTTAATGCATGTTAGTATATCTGGGAAAGTTGTAGGTGGCCTTGTATCTCCTAGTGAACTCAATAGGCTAGATACGGGTATTCTTGTTTTGACGATGGCCGAAGTGTTTTTCTGAATTCCAGTGTTTTATCATCCCTTGTAGCTCAATTTCTCACAAACTTAAGTCCTACATCAGTGAAACTTGGTTTATAGTTAAATCTATAAATGTTCATCTTAATACCTGTTTAAAAACAAAAATGAAATAATTTTTAAAAAATCAGTAATAAACTTAGCATAAAGGATTTGGGGTTGTGGGTTTTTTTTGGGGGGTGGGGATGTTTTGTTTTGTTATTTTGGGGTTGCTGTTTTTTTAAACTAGATTAATCATAAATTTTATATCACAAATTATTTTCTTTATTAAATTAGTTAACATGTTAGATTGTTTTGGTTTTTTGGGGTTTTTTAAAACATGCATTGAGAACATCTTTGGATGCAGCTCTGTGTGGGACTGAATTAGTTTATGATTTGACACATGCAATTCTGCGGAAGTCTTGTTTAAATCATTGTTTATAAATATTTAAATTTTTTAATCTGAAGGTTTTTTTTATATATGTATACATGCACAAATGTAGGTTGTTTATCATTATTCACAAATATTTAAATGTTAATCTGTAACAAATATATCAGGAGATTTTTGATGTATGTTGTTTATTATTGTTCACAAATATTTCTATTTTTAATTGAAATCTAGTGGGAGGTTTTTCATCTAAATTGCTTATCATTGTTCACAAATATTGTTATTTATTAATCTGGAATAAATCTAATTGAAAGTGTTCGATATAAATCGTTGATCACCTGTTCACAAATATTTCTTCTTCTTTTTAAACACAAAAATCTACCAACAGATTTATCATTTAAGTTGTTTACCATTGTTCACTAATATTTAAATGTCTTAATCTGGAACATGTTTTTGGATGTTTTTCCTTAAAGTTGGGGATTGGTGGGGCTAGTAGATGTGGCAGGATGTAGCACAGTTGCAGAGTACCCACCTGAATTTTAAACATGTATTTTGTACACACTGTTCTTCAGTTTACAAACATGAATTTCGTACACACTGTTCTTCATTCAGTCAGCAAACATTTATTTCGTATACACTGCTCTGCAGTCTACAAACATGTATATTATACACACTGTTATGCAGTCTACAAACATGTATTTTGTACACACTGTTCTGCAGTCTACAAACATGTATTTTGTACACACTCTGTTCTGCAGTCTACAAACATGTATATTGTACACACACTGTTCTAAAGTCTACAAACGTATTTTGTACACATACTGTTCTGCTGTCTATAAACATGTATTTTGTACACACACTGTTCTGCAGTCTACAAACATGTATTTTGTACACACTGTTCTGCAGTCTATAAACATGTATTTTGTACACACAGTTCTGCAGTCTACAAACATGTATTTTGTACACACTGATCTGCAGTCTACAAACATGTATTTTGTACATACTGTTCTGCAGTCTACAAACATGTATTTTGTACACACTGTTCTGCAGTCTACAAACATGTATTTTGTACACACTGCAGTCGACAAACATGTATTTTGTACACACTGTTCTGCAGTCTACAAACATTTATTTTGTACACACTGTTCTGCAGTCTACAAACATTTATTTTGTACACACTGCAGTCTACAAACGTATATTGTACACACACTGTTCTATAGTCTATAAACATGTATTTTGTACACACTGTTCTGCAGTCTATAAACATGTATTTTGTACACACTGTTCTGCAGTCTACAAACTTCAGATGAGATCATGGACCATCCCATCCCACTGCACATCACCCTGTTGCGTGTGTACCTTTCACACACTCCATGGATACATATGTATTGTCTGTACATTGCTAAACGTGGCTTGCATTTATGTGTAATATGATTCTACATACACTTGAGTAGCTTAGCGTTCAGCATCTCAATATTTTCTGTGTACGATGTAGCTTTGGCGGCATGTTTTATTTATATTAGCCATACATTGTATATATGTATTGATCTGTCTCCTTCCCCAGTCTGGCAGTCTGATACTAATCTGCTGTGCACTTAGCTTCACCAGTTGAGCCTGACACCTCCATACTTCATCATAACTTTAACTGGACACCCTCCAATTTATTACCCTGACACATACCCCCCCCCCCCCCCCCCCCCCCACACACACACACTTAGCTTCACCAGTTGAGCCTGACACCTTCATACTTCATCATAACTTTAACCGGACACCCTCCAATTTATCACCCCCTGACATCCCCACACTTACCATGATACTTTCAACCTGACACCCTTCAATTTATCACCCCCGACATCCCCACACTTACCATGATACTTTCAACTTGACGCCCTCCAATTTATCACCCCCTAACACACACCCCACACACACACACTTATCATACTTTCAATCTGACCCTTCAATTCATCATTACCCGATGCAAATTCAAAAAACAAAAATAACTAAAAACAAAACAACAGAATGAAAATGATTGACAGAAATAATGTTCCTCAATGATTAATGGATCTTCCTGGAAATTGTCAAAATCGAGAATGACACCCCACGCACATGTACGGGGCAACTGCGTGATGCATGTGCAAACTATGGAATGTGTTTCGGTGTGTTGATAAACAGACCTGAACGTTCTTTACTAGTATGTCCGTGGTCAAAATGTATGTTCGGTCTAATAGTTGATATTAACATTAATATTTCAGATTCCCCTACTTTTTTTTGAAGAGTATATATGTATCTAGTTTACAGATACTAACACACATGTAGCATACAAATTTCAGTATATGCAGCATACTCTTGGCATCACAGCTCAGGGCTCGAAATAGCAGCCTGCAAAAAAAAAAAGAGGTATATTTTTAGATCTACCTATAGCAGGTGACATAGAAAATCACCTGCTACCCACCCTACCAAAATTGCAATTAATTTTTTCAGTCATAGAGATCGAATGGTAAACAAGTTTTTGTGTGAGACCCATTTATATTACAACGATTGTTTTCAATCATAGATCACGAGCGAAAGTGAGTGATGTACGATTAAAAACACACAAAAGTTGTAATATAAACGGTCTCACACAGGAACAAGTATAGTATTTTATTAAAAACACACTAAAGGTGTAATATAAACGGTCTCACACAGGAACAAGTATAGTATTTTATTAAAAACACACACACGGTGTAATATAAACGGTCTCACACAGGAACAAGTATAGTATTTTATTAAAAACACACACAAGGTGTAATATAAACGGTCTCACACAGGAACAAGTATAGTATTTTTATTAAAAACACACACAAGGTATAATATAAACGGTCTTACACAGGAACAAGTATAGTATTTTATTTATTACACTGCACATCAATCAAAAATTGCATAGAATCACTTCCAAAATAACGAAATAAGACACGAAAATACACATTAAAGACCGAGGAAAAATGACGTCACTTTATTTAGCTATTTATTAATGAAACTTTAAATTCCCATGCCACACATCTATCAATGAAGTTTACACAAACAATATTATAAACATATTCAAGGCTAAACAAAATTATTAAAATATATCTTTTGTTAAATTATGCTGCTAACATTAATTATAATAAGAATTGACAGCTAGTAATTTAAAAAAAAAAAATGAATTGAAAGAACTTTTTGCATGAAGATCTGTGTTGTACTGTGTGACACAGCCGATCACCTGATCAGAGGTCATAACTAGAGGCACTGATTTTCCGTGATCGCGGAATCACGGACGGAATCGCGGAAATACCTATCTGAAACGGAATTCCCGATTTTATTCCAAAACATTATTTAACTTTAAATAGCGCATTTGATTAATTAAAATTTATTTTTCGAACTAGAAACTATGGACACCGACATCTGCCTGTGCTACGCTACGACACTAGTACCTTTGTATGTTACACTAATGTTTAATGTAGAGTATCTAGACGTTTTACCAGTCGTGTTTTCTTCGTTTATTCCCGGCGATTTAATGGGGAAAACCAAACATTGTGAGCTAAAATTGTCCGATATTTACTCAAGTGAAAGATATATTATGTTATGTTTGCTTATTAATTTTTAACATTTGCGGCATTGCCATATTTCCGATCTCACAAAGGAATGCAGTAATTGCATGTTGTATGCCAGGCTTTGTTAAAAATAAATTATACAAGGGAAGTGGTTTATAGTGTGATCGTTTGTAATTATTTTCCCGATCATATTGTAAAGAAAACCGAAAATGTCCGAAGTGGTAAAGCGCTCGCTTGATGTGCGGTCGGTTCGGGATCAATCCACGTCGGTGGGCCCATTGGGCTATTTCTTGTGCACCACAACTGGTATATCAAAGGGGTGGTAAGTGCTATTCTGTCTGTGGGATGGTGCATATAAAAGAGCCGTTGCTACTAATGGAAAAATGTAGCAGGTTTCCTCTCAATGACTGTGTCAAAATGACCATATGTTTGACATCCAATAGCCAATGATTAATAAATCAGTGTGTTCTAGTGGTGTCATTAAACAAAACAGACTTTTCCACTGTGGTGTAATAAAAATTCTCCCACAGTTATCTCAGCTGCTATTTAGTTTGTGATGCTGTTACATATATTTTAATTCCCTAATGCTCTACAATACATCTCAAAGTTTTTAATTATTTACACACCATCCCAAACCCTTCCTTCAACCCATGTTTTCCTTCTTTCTTTCTAATTATTAACACACCATCCCAAACCCTTCCTTCAACCCATGTTTCCTTCTTTCTTTCTAATTATTAACACACCATTCCAAACCCTTCCTTCAACCCATGTTCTCCTTCTTTCTAATTATTTACACACTATTCCAAACCCTTCCTTCAACCCATGTTTCCTTCTTTCTAATTATTTACACACTATTCCAAACCCTTCCTTCAACCCATGTTTCCTTCTTTCTTTCTAATTATTAACACACCATTCCAAACCCTTCCTTCAACCCATGTTTCCTTCTTTCTTTCTAATTATTTACACACTATTCCAAACCCTTCCTTCAACCCATGTTTCCTTCTTTCTTTCTAATTATTAACACACTATCCCAAACCCTTCCTTCAACCCATGTTTCCTTCTTTCTAATTATTTACACACTATTCCAAACCCTTCCTTCAACCCATGTTTCCTTCTTTCTTTCTAATTATTTACACACTATCCCAAACCCTTCCTTCAACCCATGTTTCCTTCTTTCTTTCTAATTATTAACACACTATCCCAAACCCTTCCTTCAACCCATGTTTCCTTCTTTCTAATTATTTACACACTATTCCAAACCCTTCCTTCAACCCATGTTTTCTTCTTTCTTTCTAATTATTTACACACTATCCCAAACCCTTCCTTCAACCCATGTTTCCTTCTTTCTTTCTAATTATTTACACACTATTCCAAACCCTTCCTTCAACCCATGTTTCCTTCTTTCTTTCTAATTATTTACACACTATTCCAAACCCTTCCTTCAACCCATGTTTCCTTCTTTCTTTCTAATTATTTACACACTATTCCAAACCCTTCCTTCAACCCATGTTTCCTTCTTTCTAATTATTTACACATTATCCCAAACACTTCCTTCAACCCATGTTTCCTTCTTTCTAATTATTTACACACTATTCCAAACCCTTCCTTCAACCCATGTTTCCTTCTTTCTTTCTAATTATTTACATACTATCCCAAACCCTTCCTTCAACCCATGTTTCCTTCTTTCTTTCTAATTATTTACACACTATTCCAAACCCTTCCTTCAACCCATGTTTCCTTCTTTCTTTCTAATTATTTACACACTATTCCAAACCCTTCCTTCAACCCATGTTTCCTTCTTTCTTTCTAATTATTTACACACTATTCCAAACCCTTCCTTCAACCCATGTTTTTCCTTCTTTCTAATTATTTACACACTATCCCAAACCCTTCCTTCAACCCATGTTTTCCTTCTTTCTAATTATTTACACACTATTCCAAACCCTTCCTTCAACCCATGTTTCCTTCTTTCTTTCTAATTATTTACACACTACCCCAAACCCTTCCTTCAACCCATGTTTCCTTCTTTCTTTCTAATTATTTACACACTATTCCAAACCCTTCCTTCAACCCATGTTTCCTTCTTTCTTTCTAATTATTTACACACTATCCCAAACCCTTCCTTCAACCCATGTTTCCTTCTTTCTAATTATTTACACACTATTCCAAACCCTTCCTTTAACCCATGTTTCCTTCTTTCTTTCTAATTATTTACACACTATTCCAAACCCTTCCTTCAACCCATGTTTCCTTCTTTCTTTCTAATTATTTACACACTATTCCAAACCCTTCCTTCAACCCATGTTTCCTTCTTTCTTTCTAATTATTTACACACTATCCCAAACCCTTCCTTCAACCCATGTTTCCTTCTTTCTTTCTAATTATTTACACACTATTCCAAACCCTTCCTTCAGCCCGTGTTTCCTTCTTTCTTTCTAATTATTTACACACTATTCCAAACCCTTCCTTCAACTCATGTTTCCTTCATAATTATTTACACACTATCCCAAACACTTCCTTCAACCCATGTTTCCTTCTTTCTTTCTAATTATTTACACACTATTCCAAACCCTTCCTTCAACCCATGTTTCCTTCTTTCTTTCTAATTATTTACACACTATTCCAAACCCTTCCTTCAACCCATGTTTCCTTCTTTCTTTCTAATTATTTACACACTATTCCAAACCCTTCCTTCAACCCATGTTTCCTTCTTTCTTTCTAATTATTTACACACTATCCCAAACCCTTCCTTCAACCCATGTTTCCTTCTTTCTTTCTAATTATTTACACACTATTCCAAACCCTTCCTTCAACTCATGTTTCCTTCATAATTATTTACACACTATTCCAAACACTTCCTTCAACTCATGTTTCCTTCATAATTATTTACACACTATCCCAAACACTTCCTTCAACCCATGTTTTCTTCTTTCTTTCTAATTATTTACACACTATTCCAAACACTTCCTTCAACCCATGTTTCCTTCTTTCTTTCTAATTATTTACACACTATTCCAAACCCTTCCTTCAACCCATGTTTCCTTCTTTCTTTCTAATTATTTACACACAATTCCAAACCCTTCCTTCAACCCATGTTTCCTTCTTTCTTTCTAATTATTTACACACTATCCCAAACCCTTCCTTCAACCCATGTTTCCTTCTTTCTTTCTAATTATTTACACACTATTCCAAACCCTTCCTTCAGCCCGTGTTTTCCTTCTTTCTTTCTAATTATTTACACACTATTCCAAACCCTTCCTTCAACCCATGTTTCCTTCTTTCTTTCTAATTATTTACACACTATCCCAAACCCTTCCTTCAACCCATGTTTCCTTCTTTCTAATTATTTACACACTATCCCAAACCCTTCCTTCAACCCATGTTTCCTTCTTTCTTTCTAATTATTAACACACTATCCCAAACCCTTCCTTCAACCCATGTTTCCTTCTTTCTAATTATTTACACACTATCCCAAACCCTTCCTTCAACCCATGTTTCCTTCTTTCTTTCTAATTATTTACACACTATCCCAAACCCTTCCTTCAACCCATGTTTCCTTCTTTCTAATTATTTACACACTATCCCAAACCCTTCCTTCAACCCATGTTTCCTTCTTTCTTTCTAATTATTTACACACTATCCCAAACCCTTCCTTCAACCCATGTTTCCCTTCTTTCTAATTATTTACACACTATCCCAAACCCTTCCTTCAACCCATGTTTCCTTCTTTCTTTCTAATTATTTACACACTATCCCAAACCCTTCCTTCAACCCATGTTTCCTTCTTTCTAATTATTTACACACTATTCCAAACCCTTCCTTCAACCCATGTTTCCTTCTTTCTAATTATTTACACACTATCCCAAACCCTTCCTTCAACCCATGTTTCCTTCTTTCTTTCTAATTATTTACACACTATCCCAAACCCTTCCTTCAACCCATGTTTCCTTCTTTCTTTCTAATTATTTACACACTATTCCAAACCCTTCCTTCAACCCATGTTTCCTTCTTTCTTTCTAATTATTTACACACTATCCCAAACACTTCCTTCAACCTATGTTTCCTTCTTTCTTTCTAATTATTTACACACTATCCCAAACCCTTCCTTCAACCCATGTTTCCTTCTTTCTAATTATTTACACACTATTCCAGACACTTCCTTCAGCTCATGTTTCCTTCATAATTATTTACACACTATCCCAAACACTTCCTTCAACCCATGTTTTCTTCTTTCTTTCTAATTATTTACACACTATTCCAAACACTTCCTTCAACCCATGTTTCCTTCTTTCTTTCTAATTATTTACACACTATTCCAAACCCTTCCTTCAACCCATGTTTCCTTCTTTCTTTCTAATTATTTACACACAATTCCAAACCCTTCCTTCAACCCATGTTTCCTTCTTTCTTTCTAATTATTTACACACTATCCCAAACCCTTCCTTCAACCCATGTTTCCTTCTTTCTTTCTAATTATTTACACACTATCCCAAACCCTTCCTTCAACCCAATTTTCCTTCTTTCTTTCTAATTATTTACACACTATTCCAAACCCTTCCTTCAACCCATGTTTCCTTCTTTCTTTCTAATTATTTACACACTATTCCAAACCCTTCCTTCAACCCATGTTTCCTTCTTTCTTTCTAATTATTTACACACTATTCCAAACCCTTCCTTCAACCCATGTTTCCTTCTTTCTAATTATTTACACATTATCCCAAACACTTCCTTCAACCCATGTTTCCTTCTTTCTAATTATTTACACACTATTCCAAACCCTTCCTTCAACCCATGTTTCCTTCTTTCTTTCTAATTATTTACATACTATCCCAAACCCTTCCTTCAACCCATGTTTCCTTCTTTCTTTCTAATTATTTACACACTATTCCAAACCCTTCCTTCAACCCATGTTTCCTTCTTTCTTTCTAATTATTTACACACTATTCCAAACCCTTCCTTCAACCCATGTTTCCTTCTTTCTTTCTAATTATTTACACACTATTCCAAACCCTTCCTTCAACCCATGTTTCCTTCTTTCTAATTATTTACACACTATCCCAAACCCTTCCTTCAACCCATGTTTCCTTCTTTCTAATTATTTACACACTATTCCAAACCCTTCCTTCAACCCATGTTTCCTTCTTTCTTTCTAATTATTTACACACTACCCCAAACCCTTCCTTCAACCCATGTTTCCTTCTTTCTTTCTAATTATTTACACACTATTCCAAACCCTTCCTTCAACCCATGTTTCCTTCTTTCTTTCTAATTATTTACACACTATCCCAAACCCTTCCTTCAACCCATGTTTCCTTCTTTCTAATTATTTACACACTATTCCAAACCCTTCCTTTAACCCATGTTTCCTTCTTTCTTTCTAATTATTTACACACTATTCCAAACCCTTCCTTCAACCCATGTTTCCTTCTTTCTTTCTAATTATTTACACACTATTCCAAACCCTTCCTTCAACCCATGTTTCCTTCTTTCTTTCTAATTATTTACACACTATCCCAAACCCTTCCTTCAACCCATGTTTCCTTCTTTCTTTCTAATTATTTACACACTATTCCAAACCCTTCCTTCAGCCCGTGTTTCCTTCTTTCTTTCTAATTATTTACACACTATTCCAAACCCTTCCTTCAACTCATGTTTCCTTCATAATTATTTACACACTATCCCAAACACTTCCTTCAACCCATGTTTCCTTCTTTCTTTCTAATTATTTACACACTATTCCAAACCCTTCCTTCAACCCATGTTTCCTTCTTTCTTTCTAATTATTTACACACTATTCCAAACCCTTCCTTCAACCCATGTTTCCTTCTTTCTTTCTAATTATTTACACACTATCCCAAACCCTTCCTTCAACCCATGTTTCCTTCTTTCTTTCTAATTATTTACACACTATCCCAAACCCTTCCTTCAACCCATGTTTCCTTCTTTCTTTCTAATTATTTACACACTATTCCAAACCCTTCCTTCAACTCATGTTTCCTTCATAATTATTTACACACTATTCCAAACACTTCCTTCAACTCATGTTTCCTTCATAATTATTTACACACTATCCCAAACACTTCCTTCAACCCATGTTTTCTTCTTTCTTTCTAATTATTTACACACTATTCCAAACACTTCCTTCAACCCATGTTTCCTTCTTTCTTTCTAATTATTTACACACTATTCCAAACCCTTCCTTCAACCCATGTTTCCTTCTTTCTTTCTAATTATTTACACACAATTCCAAACCCTTCCTTCAACCCATGTTTCCTTCTTTCTTTCTAATTATTTACACACTATCCCAAACCCTTCCTTCAACCCATGTTTCCTTCTTTCTTTCTAATTATTTACACACTATTCCAAACCCTTCCTTCAGCCCGTGTTTCCTTCTTTCTTTCTAATTATTTACACACTATTCCAAACCCTTCCTTCAACCCATGTTTCCTTCTTTCTTTCTAATTATTTACACACTATCCCAAACCCTTCCTTCAACCCATGTTTCCTTCTTTCTAATTATTTACACACTATCCCAAACCCTTCCTTCAACCCATGTTTCCTTCTTTCTTTCTAATTATTAACACACTATCCCAAACCCTTCCTTCAACCCATGTTTCCTTCTTTCTAATTATTTACACACTATCCCAAACCCTTCCTTCAACCCATGTTTCCTTCTTTCTTTCTAATTATTTACACACTATCCCAAACCCTTCCTTCAACCCATGTTTCCTTCTTTCTAATTATTTACACACTATCCCAAACCCTTCCTTCAACCCATGTTTCCTTCTTTCTTTCTAATTATTAACACACTATCCCAAACCCTTCCTTCAACCCATGTTTCCTTCTTTCTAATTATTTACACACTATCCCAAACCCTTCCTTCAACCCATGTTTCCTTCTTTCTTTCTAATTATTTACACACTATCCCAAACCCTTCCTTCAACCCATGTTTCCTTCTTTCTAATTATTTACACACTATTCCAAACCCTTCCTTCAACCCATGTTTCCTTCTTTCTAATTATTTACACACTATCCCAAACCCTTCCTTCAACCCATGTTTCCTTCTTTCTTTCTAATTATTTACACACTATCCCAAACCCTTCCTTCAACCCATGTTTCCTTCTTTCTTTCTAATTATTTACACACTATTCCAAACCCTTCCTTCAACCCATGTTTCCTTCTTTCTTTCTAATTATTTACACACTATCCCAAACACTTCCTTCAACCTATGTTTCCTTCTTTCTTTCTAATTATTTACACACTATCCCAAACCCTTCCTTCAACCCATGTTTCCTTCTTTCTAATTATTTACACACTATTCCAGACACTTCCTTCAGCTCATGTTTCCTTCATAATTATTTACACACTATCCCAAACACTTCCTTCAACCCATGTTTTCTTCTTCTTTCTAATTATTTACACACTATTCCAAACACTTCCTTCAACCCATGTTTCCTTCTTTCTTTCTAATTATTTACACACTATTCCAAACCCTTCCTTCAACCCATGTTTCCTTCTTTCTTTCTAATTATTTACACACAATTCCAAACCCTTCCTTCAACCCATGTTTCCTTCTTTCTTTCTAATTATTTACACACTATCCCAAACCCTTCCTTCAACCCATGTTTCCTTCTTTCTTTCTAATTATTTACACACTATCCCAAACCCTTCCTTCAACCCAATTTTCCTTCTTTCTTTCTAATTATTTACACACTATTCCAAACCCTTCCTTCAACCCATGTTTCCTTCTTTCTTTCTAATTATTTACACACTATTCCAACCCTTCCTTCAACCCATGTTTCCTTCTTTCTTTCTAATTATTTACACACTATCCCAAACCCTTCCTTCAACCCATGTTTCCTTCTTTCTTTCTAATTATTTACACACTATCCCAAACCCTTCCTTCAACCCATGTTTCCTTCTTTCTAATTATTTACACACTATTCCAAACCCTTCCTTCAACCCATGTTTCCTTCTTTCTAATTATTTACACACTATCCCAAACCCTTCCTTCAACCCATGTTTCCTTCTTTCTTTCTAATTATTTACACACTATCCCAAACCCTTCCTTCAACCCATGTTTCCTTCTTTCTAATTATTTACACACTATCCCAAACCCTTCCTTCAACCCATGTTTCCTTCTTTCTAATTATTTACACACTATTCCAAACCCTTCCTTCAACCCATGGGCCCCTTCTTTCTAATTATTTACACACTATCCCAAACCCTTCCTTCAACCCATGTTTCCTTCTTTCTTTCTAATTATTTACACACTATCCCAACCCTTCCTTCAACCCATGTTCCTTCTTTCTAATTATTTACACACTATTCCAAACCCTTCCTTCAACCCATGTTTCCTTCTTTCTAATTATTTACACACTATCCCAAACCCTTCCTTCAACCCATGTTTCCTTCTTTCTTTCTAATTATTTACACACTATCCCAAACCCTTCCTTCAACCCATGTTTCCTTCTTTCTTTCTAATTATTTACACACTATCCCAAACCCTTCCTTCAACCCATGTTTCCTTCTTTCTTTCTAATTATTTACACACTATGGTAACCCTTCCTTCAACCCATGTTTCGTTTCTTTCTAATTATTTACACACTATCACCAAACCCTTCCTTCAACCCATGTTTCCTTCTTTCTAATTATTTACACACTATCCCCAACCCTTCCTTCAACCCATGTTTCCTTCTTTGAAATTATTTACACACTATCCCAAACCCTTCCTTCAACCCATGTTTCCTTCTTTCTAATTATTTACACACTATCCTTAAACCCTTCCTTCAACCCATGTTTCCTTCTTTCTAATTATTTACACACTATTCCAAACCCTTCCTTCAACCCATGTTTCCTTCTTTCTTTCTAATTATTTACACACTATCCCAAACCCTTCCTTCAACCCATGTTTCCTTCTTTCTTTCTAATTATTTACACACTATCCCAAACCCTTCCTTCAAGGCCCCATGTTTCCTTCTTTCTAATCGTTTACACACTATTCCAAACCCTTCCTTCAACCCATGTTTCCTTCTTTCTAATTATTTACACACCCAGGTAAACCCTTCCTTCAACCCATGTTTCCTTCTTTCTTTCTAATTATTTACACACTATCCCAAACCCTTCCTTCAACCCATGTTTCATGTGTTCTTTCTAATTATTTACACACTATCCCAAACCCTTCCTTCAACCCATGTTTCCTTCTTTCTAATTATTTACACACTATTCCAAACCCTTCCTTCAACCCATGTTTCCTTCAATTTCTAATTATTTACACACTATCCCAAACCCTTCCTTCAACCCATGTTTCCTTCTTTCTAATTATTTACAGGCCCACTATTCCAAACCCTTCCTTCAACCCATGTTTCCTTCTATGAAACTATTATTTACACACTATCCCAAACCCTTCCTTCAACCCATGTTTTCCTTCTTTCTTTCTAATTATTTACACACTATCCCAAACCCTTCCTTCAACCCATGTTTCCTTCTTTCTAATTATTTACACACTATCCCAAACCCTTCCTTCAACCCATGTTTCCTTCTTTCTAATTATTTACACACTATTCCAAACCCTTCCTTCAACCCATGTTTCCTTCTTTCTAATTATTTACACACTATCCCAAACCCTTCCTTCAACCCATGTTTCCTTCTTTCTTTCTAATTATTTACACACTATCCCAAACCCTTCCTTCAACCCATGTTTCCTTCTTTCAAAAAAAACACAGCAGACCATTTTACTTCCCCATTTCAAACCCTGCAGGACAATAAAGCTGATTTTCATGTATGTCAGGGTTGCTGGGGGATAGGGGTGGAGGGGCAGTGTTATAACATTCTATTCTTAAGGTAAAGGAAGATTATTTTGTTGCCCTATATTTAGAATGTAGTAAATTTGATACTCTAAAAGTAGTAGGTATTCATGAAACTACAATTTAGTTTGACACACCTGTCGTGCCCATACAATTGTTATTCATCTACTGATCGTGACTCCCTTATTTTGTTGATCCTGTTTTCTTTAACACTGAACAGTGTAAGCTAATATTTAGTCTCTGAATTAATCATGTGATCTTGTGTGACTGAATGCTTACAATAAATGCACATACATATTGATCAGTGGCTTCAGGTTTATGTTCATGGAGATAAGTGTATCCTTTATTGCTGTATCAGCATTTTTGAGTCTCTGAGTGCCGTGCTGAGAAGTGGGTTTAGCCGTTACAAAAGATGTCTATAAAAATATCAGACTTAATGGGGAACATTTTGTTTTCAATATTTTAGCAATATTTCTATTTAATTGAAAGTTGATAAGCAACTACTGTTTAATGTTTCAAAATTGTGTTTGAATTTCTGAAACTTGCATAGTGAATTGCGACGCAATACTGAACACAAAGTTCCCTGTTTAATACAAGTTGTTAATATCGTAGAAAATAAATGTACCATATTTATGGCTTGTGTGGAAAACCAATTCAGATAACCTAGCTATTTCATTTCAGCATAACTTGTTATGACTATGTAAATGATGTCCCTATTATAGTGTGCAACCGGCCTCGGTGGTGTCGTGGTTAAGCGATCAGACATAAGGCTGGTAGGTACAGGGTTTGCAGCCCGGTACCGGCTCACACCCAGAGCAAGTTTTAATGACTCAAATAGGTGTGACACCACTACACCCTGTTCTCTCTCACTAATCCCTAACCACTAACAACTAACCCACTGTCCTGCTCAGACAGCCCAGATAGCTGAAGTGTATGCCTGGGACAGCGTGCTTGAACCTTGATTGGATATAAGCACGAAAGTAAGTTGAAATTAAATGAAAATATGATATGCAAATAGGTTACAGGACTGAAAATAGGCAGTAAAATGTGGCCTTCTGTTATTTTCTTAAAATAGTATGCCAATTTAAACCCTTTCCCCCAAAAAAAATAAAAAATAAAAAATAAATAATAATTATATTAATAAAGGACTTTCAAAAATGTGCAGTCCTCCTAAGATATATATAAAAATATATGCCCTACTGGAAATTAGACCACTGGATGAAGGAATGGTTTGGGATAGTGTGGAAAATTAGGATCTCTGGGATGTTAGTTTGTTTTGTTTAACGACACCACTAGAGCACATTGATTTATTAATCATCTGCTATTGGATGTCAAACATTTGGTAATTTTGACGTAAATCCGTTACATTTTTTCATTAGTAGCAAGGGATCTTTTATATGCACCATATCCCACAGACAGGATAGCACATACCATGGCCTTTGATATATACCAGTTGTGGTACAGTGGCTGGAATGAGAAATAGCCCAATGGGCCCGCCGACAGCTCTGGGATGTATGATAATGATTATTACAATTGACAGAATCATGGGCTAAACAGCAGATGAGATAACCATGTATGTGTATATGTATATATATGTGTGTGTGTGTGTGTATGTGTGTGTGTGTGTGTGTATATATATATATATATATATATATATATATACATACACACACACACACACACACACACACATACACACACACATATATATACATATACATTGTACATGTAACAGTTGAAATAGAAATTCACCTGTTAAAACCAGCAACAAATTGCAGGTCATTTTTCAAAGAGACAGATGTGTATATACATGTGTATGTACATGTGTGTGTGTGTGTGTGTGTGTGTGTGTATATATATATATATATATATACACACACACACATGTATATACACATCTGTCTCTTTGAAAAATGACCTGCAATTTGTTGCTGGTTTTAACAGGTGAATTTCTATTTCAACTGTTACATGTACAATGTAGATTTAACAAATGAACTGATTTTCGCCGCGTATCACAGACAACTATATTGTAAGCCCTGGGTTGCATGAATGAAACTACCATTCTCGTCATTTCAGAGACCTGTAGTTCTGATAGCTCAGTGTGATTGGAGCAGCAAGACTTGCTAAAATAATTAACTTCTGTGTTGATCTTTGTCATCATTCGTCTTTGTTTGACACCCAACTGCTGATGTGTTTCTCATGCTGATGTGTCATACTAACATTCATTCATTCATTCATTCATTCATTCATTCATTCATTCATTCATTCACTGCATCAACTTCTATTTGTCTAATAGTTGGGGTGGGCAGGGTTTAAGCTATCATTTGCCAAATTGCCAAAAAGCTCACTCAAAAACTGGGTTGTTTATATGTCTATAGCTATTTTAAAGAAATAATTCTATTTAGCTAAATGTTACTTGAATTTGGCTTTAGATTTACTGATTAAATTTGCCAAATTGGTATTAATGTTTGACGTCTGGGTTATACCTACGGGGTGTTAATCATGATAAAAGCCATACAATATGTTCTGTTGGGTGGAACATTGTCCAGTGGTAAAGCTTTTAAGCTTCAACTTCTTGTTTTACGGGGGAATCACCATGAATGAGGTATCGTGATACGTATCTTATTGTAATATGTATCATAGCTT
The DNA here is from genome assembly GCF_016097555.1 of Gigantopelta aegis. Taxonomy (NCBI): domain Eukaryota; kingdom Metazoa; phylum Mollusca; class Gastropoda; order Neomphalida; family Peltospiridae; genus Gigantopelta; species Gigantopelta aegis. The sequence goes on from NC_054699.1 coordinate 38,277,859, forward strand.
GAGGTCATATCGTGAGGTAAGGTGTATCGTGACACCCCTAGCTGATAATATATCAATGTGCTCTAGAGGTGTCGTTAAACAAAACAAATGTTAAGAATATGTTCTGTATGACTGAAGTACAGTTTCTGTGACTTATCGGATGTTTTACAAATTGAATCAGCGGCTGTTGCCTGATCTACAACATACTGTGTGATATTAATAGGTATTATTATAACAACACATCAATGCAGACTAGATGATATAAACAGTTATTAATAATACACACGTGAACTATTGACTCTGATCATGTTAGTTACCATCAGCATTTTGGCACTACTAGCTAGCTACTACTGTCTGTACAATGTACATGTACGCACTGCATTGTACTTTACACCCAAACTATACAGTCAAGGACACGACATTTTGTAGTGAAAATCTCCTGTTACATGAGTACAGTGTGGTAGCCCAGTGGTAAAATACTTCCTGGATGCGCGGTCAGATCTAGGATCAATCCCCGTCGGTGGGCTCATTGGACTATTTCTTGTTCCAGCCAGTGTTCCACAACTGCTGTATCAAATGCCGTGGTATGTGCTATCCTGTCTGTGGGATGGTGCATATAAAAGATCCCTTGCTGCTAATCGAAAAGAGTAGCCCATGAAATGGCGATAGTGTTCTTCCTCTCTCTATATCTGTGTGGTTCTTAACCATATATCTGACGCCATATGACTGTAAGTAAAATGTGTTGAGTGCGTCGTTAAATAAAACATTTCTTTCATTTTGTATTGAAAATGTCCTGTTACATTTATACAGTATATGGTACCTATTTCTCCTTCCAGCCAGTGCACCACGACTGGTATATCAAAGATCGTGATATGTGTTATCCTCTCTGGAATGGAGCATATATACACCTGTTCAAAAGTTAAGCACCACCCAATTTTTTCACAGACACGTTCACGCCATCTCGTATTACGAGAATACCAATACTATTTAACATTTTAAAAATGAATATCTTTTTGCAATAAATAATATCGGAAAAAAAACAAACACTAATGATTATGCCATGGAGATACGTAATAATTTTATTAACCCTTGAACAAGTAACATGAAAATGAGCATTTGCCATACAGCTTAAAACTATTGATCCACAGCTGATACAAATGACCTGATGGTCACAAAAGTCATCTGTAAATGTCATCCAACATCTCAACACGGTTTTGAGTCTGTCACTGGTTAGTATCGGGTATATCTACCCTGTGCCTGGATGACGGACTGGACACGCCTTCTCATGCTGGACACGATTCGACGAATCCTCAAAAGCAGTATTCTCTGCCATTCCTCGTGAAGTGCCTGAGTCAATTCCATTAAATTCTGCAAAGGAGGATCCCTTTGTCTCACCATGTGCTGCAAAACATACCATATGTGCTCTATCGGGTTCAGGTCAGGCTCCTTGCAGGCCACAGTAGAGTTTTAATTGCATTCCGCTGCAGATAGTCGAGTACTGCTCTGGAACGATGAGGTCGGGCATTGTCATCCATAAAGACAGGGCTGCTTGCAAGTGCATGGTTGTCAAAATGAGGAACGATAACTCTGTCCAAGATGGTATCCTGGTATATCTGCCCATTGAGTGTTCCGGGTACAGTCACCATATCCAATTTACAGTCAAAGGAGATGCACGCCCAGACCATAACTGAACCCCCACCAAAGGGAACCTCTTCCAGAATGTTGCGCTGGTCGTAGGCCGTGCCTCTGGATCTCCATACTCGAGTTCGACCGTCCGTTGTGTGGAGCAGGAACCGACTTTCATCTGACCAATGTACTCTTCTCCAGATCCTTAGATTCCAGTGGGCTCTTGCGGCGCACCACCTCAGACGCTCTTGTTTGTGATGTTGAGTGAATAGAGGACGTCTGACTGGTCTCCGAGCTCTCAACCCAGCAGCATTCAACCTCCTCCTCACAGTGGACGTGGACACACTGTTGTGTGTTCTCCATTGACTTCTTAACACTCTGCTGTTGGTCAATGGGGATCGTCTTGCAAGTCGTACTACGACTCGGTCTTCACGTGCATCAGTCTTCCTCGGTCGTCCAGATCTTGCCTTATCTTTAACATCATGAGTTTGAGCGTATTTTTTAATCAAACGACTGATGACAGTGTGGTTAATGTTCATTTGTCTGCCAATCTCTCTGCATGACATACCCGTGTTATGCATACCAATAATCTGCCATTTTGTGGCAGCAGCCAACCTTCGTCTTGCCATAGTGTTTACAAACAAAGAGAACAGTTCAAATCGCCTAAATTGTTATGTTATGGTATAAGCCTCAAACTGCATTTCCGTAGCATGTCACTCCCTGCTTCTGTTTTTGCATGGCATGGAATTCACCTGACATGTATGCTGGTATGCACGTGCTTTTCACACTTGTAATACAACCGGTTAGCATAAACAAAAGGCATATGGCAGCCTAGTCATGTCAATATATTTTTATTTACTATTGATGTGGGTGGTGCTTAACTTTTTCGCAGGTGTATATATAAAGATCCCTTGCTATGAATGGAAAAATGTAGTAGGTTTCCTCTCTTGAGACTAAATGTTAAAATCACCAAATGTTTCACATCCAATAGCCTATGATTAATAAATGAATGTTCTAGTGGTATTACATAATTTTAACAAACGTTTACATGTTTGGTACAGACAATTAATTAAATGATAAATTAATTAAGCCTATTGTTATCCCACAGGGAACATGGTTTTTTTTTTCATACTATGGAATTTACTACAAGTTATTTATTTCTGAACCGATTGTTTTCTAAATTGCACACAAAAATAGTTGGTTTTTGGGTTGGTTTTTTTTTATGGGGGGGGGGTTGGGTGTTTATTTCCAAAACACTTTTACTTTATTCTTACGTCTAACCAAACTGAAATTATTTATTTAAAAAAATGTAGGCGGATGGGACGGACTATATGGAGTCATCATTATTTTTGAAACTAGGTTACGAGTCTTCTCTTATGTCATCACATTTGCTAAACTTTTTTGTCTTAGTATAATTTATTTTAGGACTGTCTGTTACTTCTTCTACCTTCATAGGGGTATGGACAAAACAAAATCATCCGCAAACTGAATCGGCGATGTTAAGTTTGCAGATGATTTGTTTTGTTCATATCCAGATGAACGTAAAACAAATAACAGACAATACTTATAATTAAATTTGAATCATACTTGTTAATAATAACACTAAAACTTTATACTTTATTTTGAATTTGTCCACAAACAAAAACACTCAATAAAATAACTTACCCATATAAAATGACGTCATCAGATATAACGTTCCCTGACGACATAATTTTTATGTTCAACAAGAATTGAACGAACTCCTGTTGCTACGTCGTGACCAATGGGATGACGTTATGTTGTAATGAATGTAACAGAAATTTAATTATTATGCAATAAAAGCAGTTCGCTTGAATAGTTTACTTGACAGATATCTGTGAGGGTAATTTAGTTGCTATGATGTCATGAACCCACCAATGTTGTCTTTGCCTCTGTTCCAGTGGTAAAGCGCTCGCATGATGTCCATTTGGTTTGGAATCAATCCTCGTCGGTGGGCCCATTGGGCTATTTCTCGTTTCAAATAGTGCAACAAAACTGGTATATCAAAGGCTGTGGTATGTTTTATCCTGTCTGTGGGCAATCTGATTAAAATTAGCACTACTGGTCTCACCAGTAGATCTAACAGCATTGCGTGGACTCCTATGTCCAGGTGACATTTCATCTATAAATAACAATTTAAATATCGACCAATTACACTTCGCCTTTTATAGCGTTATTCGGGAGCATACAAATTCTAAAAATATTTGGCGAGACTATTTATGCAATAGGCGAACTTGTTGGTCTATTTCAACATTGAAAAAAACAGGGGGAAAAGTGCAGTAATAAATTTTGGATTGTATACTAGTATAAACAGATTTTACGGCTATATCATCACGGGGGTTTTTCCGTCTTGAAACGAATTTTATATTGAAATTAGTTTCTGGCATACTTCGTAATTCACCCAAATCATTTTGTTAACCCTCAGCATAATCCCGAATGTTTTCAAATTACTGGCATGATTTTGCAAGTAAGGTTTTGATTGGTCGAATGAAATGTCAACTGGACATGAGCTCCAACGGGCTGCTGTTAGATCCACATGTAATAGTAATTAACCAATGGAGCTAATTTTAATCAGATTGGTCTGTGGGAAAGTGCATATAAAAGATCCTTTTCTGCATTAGGGAAACTATAGTAGGTTTTCTCTGATGTCTACAAGTCAGAATTACCAAATGTTGGACATCCAATAGCCGATGATTAATTATTGATCAATGTGCTCTAGTGGTGTCATTAAACAAAACAAACTCATTAGCACCTCATCAAACTTATCTTTGTTCTCCTCATACGGCTTTACTAAATCATTTTAACATGTGCTTTTCACAAAGCCATACTTTCTGTATAAAATAAATGGCGCCCGAGATTTTATTTTTTACCGTGCATAATCAAACTTTATTTTTATTCGTACATAATGTTTTTTAAAACATATATATGCAATACGTACAATGTATACACATGACATATACGGATATAGTACAAGTACAGTGTTTCTGCCAGAAATAAATTTTTGGGTATGGCGCTATGGAATTGAATGCAACCACAGTCAACATGGGGTATGGGGGGGTGGGGGGTGGGGGTGGGTCATCCCCCAGAAAGAAAATGGGTTAAGTTTAGAGTTAGGTTTAAAAAAAAAATCATACAGTAATGATAAGAGTAATTAATTTTGTCAAAAGGTTAACTTTTTAAAAAACAATCTGAAAAATTTTTTGGGTATGGCACCATATCCATTTTACCCTCTGGCAGAAACCCTGATGTATATGCGAACAAGTGTGTTTGCTGCTTTATTCCACAGTCCCTAAAAGACCTGTTTAATCCAATATGATCAAAATATGAACTTTGCTCCATTGATGATTGGGGTGGGGGGAAGGCGGGATGTAGCTCAGTGGTACAGCGCTCTCCTGATGCGTGATCGATCTATTTCATTCAGCTATTTCTCGTTCCAGCCAGTGCTCCACAACTGGTATAACAAAGGTTGTGGTATGTACTATCCTGTCTGTGGGATGGTGCATATAAAATATCCCTTGCTGCTAATTGAAAGTAGTAGCCCATGAAGTGGCGACAGCGGGTTTCCTCTCTCAGTGTCTGTGTGATCCTTAACCATATGTCCCGACGCCATATAACCGTAAATAAAATGAGTTGAGTGCGTCATTAAATAAAACATTTCATTCCATTGATGATGGAAACATGCTAGCTCCCCGACCAAAAATAGAGCACTACAAGAAAAGCTTTCAATTTTCTGGAGTTCGTATCTGGAAGAGTTTACCTAATGATGTTAAACAATGTACTAGTTTAAATATATTAAAGAAAACGTCAAACACTTCTTAGAAACATATGATTGCTCTACTACATAATTATGTTTTAATATCTTTTAGTCTAGAACTGATTGATCAGGGAACATTTTGTTTTCAAAATTTTGATTAGCAATATTTCTAGTCAAATGACAGCTTTTACTGTTTCGAAATTGTGTAGCAATCTCTGAAACTTGCTTAGCAATTCGAGATGCGATACCACAAAAAAAGTTCCCTGTTCCTTCTATAAATAAAGATTTTATTATTATTATTATTATTATTATTATTATGATGATTAACTGGACAGTGTAATTTTAATATGTAAGATGTGTAAACTTGACTCTTACTTGTAATACAGTGTACTAAAATTTTCTCTCTCTATTCATCTTTTTTCTTTTCTTCTCTCCAAGAATGGCGCGTTTCGCTGAGCGTCCTTGATGGATGACTGAGTGGATGAGAGGCATGGTGGATCCAGCCAATGGCACGTGGGCCGTCATGTTCGAGTGGGCGTATTCCGGCGTCGACCACACGTTGCCTGGCAACGGTGGGCAGGAGTGCGTGGATTACCTCAGTTTGCGACAGCGCGTCGTCGAGAGTTTCTTCGCGGCCGTCTTCGCCATATACGTCATGTGGAAAGGCTGGCAGAACTTGAAGTTTCCCAGAATTCCCTCGGCCGACATCAAGCCCGACGACGCCGGGAAGCGGCTCCTGCTGGTCGTATTGTGTCTCGTGTTCGGAGTCGAACTCGGATTCAAGTTCGCAACTCGGCAGATGATTTATCTGCTGAACCCCTGTCACCTAGCAACCATCATGCAGGTATTTTTGCACTCTTTGTTTCATCAAGCAATAAATAACACAGTCTGCAACTCGTCAAATGAAACAATTTATCTGTTAAACCCCTGTTACCTAGCAACCATCATGCAGGTCATTTGACATTTTGTTTCATTGGATCAAGCAATAATCTTGTCAAATCAAATGATTCACATTTACAAGGTTCACACACGCTTGAAAAGGCCCTAAATTTAAAGGGTTGCCCTAAAAAGTCCCTATTTTGATGATTTAGCCCTAAAAATCCCTGTATTTGACGGGCAAGTTCACAAAAGACCCTAAATTGGGCCATATAAGCCCTGAAATCGATAGACATTTTTCTTCTTCCGGAAACATTAAATAAATTGCCAAAAATACATCGATATCTACATTCATTTGTTGATCTCAATGCTCGCTCGAACGTTGGTGTGTGAATAATGCCAAAATGATAACAACGATTCATTGGTAAAACATCGTCAATGTTCGGTATTTTTCGTAGAAGGATTCATTCGTAACTTTCGGGGAGCGCATGATTAGTCATTTTAAAACGAAACACGCTTCATTGGTCATTGCAAATGGTGGACAGCATAGTTTTAGTCCCTAAATTTTACTTATATTGACCCTAAAAGTCCCTTAAAAGCCCCTAAATTTAGGTTTGAAATTTCTGTATGAACCATGATTTATCTGTTGAACCCATGTTACTTACATGTATAAATGCAGGTATTTTTGCACTCTTGTTTCATCAAGCAATATACTACACAGTTTGCAATTCGTCAAACCAAATGATTCACATATATCTGTGGAACCCATGTTACTTTTAAATGCAGGTATTTTTGCACTTTACCATAAAGTGACAGACCCTTGTTCATAAGCAAGTCTACGTCATATTTGTTTTTACTATAATTAAAGCAGTTTTTTTATATAATTTAAATTAGAGGTATTTACATTTTATTATTTAGAGTATTAATTTCCGTACACCTGAAATGGCTCTGGTCATTTAGGTGTTTGTAATACCCCAAAATGCATTTTTCATAATTCTAAAAAAAAATCCACATTCGTCCGAGAAGTAATGGTTATCAAGACGAGCTCTAGGGGTTTTTTGGACAGTATATCCCCGTTTAAACAGCACAGACTTCAGCTTCTTTCTGTTATAACCTTATCTAAATGTGTTGCATGTTTGTAGAGTAACTAAACTTAGTGTCCATTTTCATGGGCTGAAACTAGGGTCTGCACTTTTAAGTAGTATCCTGTAATTGTCTTTTTAAATTTTCAAATTGACTGATGGTAGTTTAAAAAATAATTAATGAAGCACTACAGCTCTTTACTTTAACTTTTCTATCTAGGAGCCATATGGTGCCTACTTCTATTTTTTATTTCATTAATATGAAATGTTTTAGTCGCTGGATGAAAAAAATGGCTGCATATGCATTCAGATCAGTTGCATTGTAGAGGGCTACAAGAAATGTGTTGGGGGTTTTTCTTGTTCTGAACACTGAAATGAGATTTTGTGGAAGCAGTGTTGCACCACTGTATTTATGACACTCTCTAGTGGTTTGTCTGTAGCTTCCTGTTGTTTTGATGAGCTATCAATGTAGTAATATTTCTGAATACGAAGGAAATTCATTTGATATTGCTTCCTCCAGTTTTAATTTGTTTTTTCTTTGTTGAGTGGTATGCCCGACTTGTACTTGCAATCAATTTGACGGTAAATATCAATTGATCTAAGTCGGAACACAGGCAGAACAGCACTGGCCATGCTTGGATATAAACGAGAGAAAAACCTAACCTGTGGTACTCGCGTGCATGCTGGGAATTTGTTTCACTGAAAGAAAGACTGCAGAATATTTTTTTTTATTGTCAATCAATTTCCAGTCTGAACCAAGAGCATAACTTGGTAGTTTTTGTCTTAATTGTGTGACACAGAGATGAAAGGCCTCTGGAATTCCACGGTTTAATGCCAGTACCACCTGAAAAAGTATTGCTGTTGGTGGTCTTTGATGAATAAGTCATAGTATCCCCTTACTTTCCAAGACTGCAAAGTTTTCGGAATTTCTTATATACTGTAGATCCTGCAGTTACATGTAATGCGATCATAATATTAATGCAAAAATTGTCAGTTTGTGTTATTAGCATTAATAATATGATGCTTTTACATCGAAGTTTTGTCTATGTGTCCCACATTATTAAAACAAAAGAAACAAAGATTAATATTCTAATATATTTATAAAACACAACTGGAGCACATTTCATTGTAGGTGAGACCGACTAATTGTCAAATAGTCCAACAAGCTATGTGTCACATGCTATTAAAACAAAGATGAAAATTCTAATATATAAATTTATAAAACACAACTGGAGCACAATTCATCATAGGCTAGACTGACTAATTGTCAAATAGTCCAACAAGCTATGTGTCACATTCTATTGAAACAAACAAAGATGAAAATTCTAATATATAATAAATTTATAAAACACAACTGGAGCACAATTCATTGTAGGCTAGACTGACTAATTGTCAAATAGTCCAACAAGGTATGTGTCACATTCTATTGAAACAAACAAAGATGAAAGTTCTAATATATAATAAATTTATAAAACACAACTGGAGCACAATTCATTGTAGGCGAGACTGACTAATTGTCGAATTGTTCAACAAGTTGCATCACATGCTATTAAAACAAACAAAGATTAAAATTCTAATATATTTATAAAACACAACTGTTGCACCACTGTATTTATGACACTCTCTAGTGGTTTGTCTGTAGCTTCCTGTTGTTTTGATGAGCTATCAATGTAGTAATATTTAATTGTAGGTGAGACTGACTAATTGTCAAAATGTTCAACAAGTTGCATCACATGCTATTAAAACAAACAAAGATTAAAATTCTAATATATTTATAAAACACAACTGTTGCACCACTGTATTTATGACACTCTCTAGTGGTTTGTCTGTAGCTTCCTGTTGTTTTGATGAGCTATCAATGTAGTAATATTTAATTGTAGGTGAGACTGACTAATTGTCGAAATGTTCAACAAGTTGCATCACATGCTATTAAAAGAAACAAAGATTAAAATTCTAATATATTTATAAAACACAACTGGAGCACAATTCATTGTAGGCGAGACTGACTATGTGTTGAATAGTCCAACAAGCTATGTGTCAGCTATGTCGAGACAATAAACGTGCCCAAAATACATATACCACAATAATCACACCCAAATTAAGTACAAACATGCTGACCTCAAAATATTTCACCACAAAACCACTGCATTGTTAAGTTTAATTAGATTAAAATAACTTGAAATGCATCTTTGAATAATAACAACTCTCCAGCAGCTGTTAATCACAGTACTGAACTAAAATGACCTTCTTGCACTCAGAAAAGACAAATGTTCCCATTGTGTCCAAATTAGTGATCTATAAAGTGCTGCCCTATAAATGACTTGCTTTGAATAAGAATTAAGATATTTTGGGAAAATGAAAAGAAACAATGCCAATGCATTAATTACACTGTCGAGTACACCCCAAGGTCATACAATTCAGCATTGTTTAGCTCTGAAAAGGTAACCATTTCCATTAGCCAGTATAAACAGTTTACACAGTCAGGGTTTCTGCCAGAGGGTAAAATGTATATGGTGCCATACCCAATTATTTTTTTGCAGATTTTTTTTTTTTGTAAGTTGACCTTTTAACAAATTTAATGACTCTTAATCATTACATTATTTTCTGAAATAATTGTTTTGGCCAGTTTTCAGATATGTAGAGTATTGCTTTGAAAAATATTACTAAATGGCTAATTTAAATCATTTAAGGTTGTCACTGCAGTTTTATTTCATTCCATGTCTCCTTTCAGATCTATTTGTTGACTGGTCCACAAGGCAAGGCTGTCACAGCAGTTTTATTTCATTCAGTGTCTCCTTTCAGATCTACTTGCTGGCTGCTCCACAAGGCAAGACTGTCACAGCAGTTTTATTTCATTCTGTGTCTCCTTTCAGATCTATTTGCTGGCTACACCATAAGGCAAAGCTGTCACAGCAGTTTTATATCATTCAGTGTCTCCTTTCAGATCTATTTGCTGGCTGCTCTACAAGGCAAGGTTGTCACGGCAGTTTTATTTTATTTCAGTATCTCCTTTCAGATCTATTTGTTGACTGGTCCACAAGGCAAGGCTATCACAGCAGTTTTATTTCATTCAGTGTCTCCTTTCAGATCTATTTGCTGGCTACACCACAAGGCAAGGCTGTCACAGCAGTTTTATATCATTCAGTGTCTCCTTTCAGATCTATTTGCTGGCTACACCACAAGGCAAGGCTGTCAGCAGTTTTATTTCATTCAGTGTCTCCTTTCAGATCTATTTGCTGGCTGCTCCACAAGGCAAGGCTGTCACAGCAGTTTTATTTCATTCAGTGTCTCCTTTCAGATCTATTTGCTGGCTGCTCCACAAAGCAAGGCTGTCACAGCAGTTTTTCGTCTTCACATGCACATGTTGACGGGCGCTCCAATAGCAATTTTATTTCCTGTAGTAAATACGCGACTGGTAAGTTACATAAATTATTACCCATATGGTTAAAAATATCTTGGTACTAGAACGCCAAGTGGGACGTAACACTTTGACGTCACAATATGATGCCATCGAGTGGCGCACTACAATCTTACATTAATGTTAACTAAACGAGTTGAGTGATATAAATTAAGATCGATTATGGGTAATAAATAGGATATTAAATTCGCTACCATTTCGTATCATGTTTATGTCCCTCGTGAAATAATTTTCATTGTCATTCGCTAAAGCTTGTGGTAACTGAAAATTATTTCACTCAGGACATATATGTATATAAACATGATACAAAATGGAAGCTTGTTTAATATCCTACAAGTTCTACTAACCAGGGAACATTTTGTTTACAGTGGCAGAACGTAGCCCCAGTGGTAAGGCGCTCACCTGATGCTCAATTGGTCTGGGATCAATCCCCATCGGTGGGCCCATTGGGCTATTTCTCGTTCCAGCCATTTTACCATGACTGGTATATCAAAGTCCATGGTATGTGCTATCTTGTCTGTGGAATGGTGCATATAAAAGATCCTTTGCTACTAATGGATAAATATTGCGGGTTTCCTTTGTAAGACTATGTGAAAAATTACCAAATGTTTTACATCCATTAGTCGACGATTAGTAAATCAGTGTGCTCTAGTGGTGTCTTTTAACAAACAGACTTTACTCTTTTTATTTTCTTATTGTTTTTAATTTTTTTTTACAAAAGTGTTAAGCAACTTTATTTTTGTTTACGAAAAGTGTGATTAGCGACATTTTTTAGTGCTTTCAAACTGGATTAGCACTTATTATTAAATGTTTTAAAATTGTTCAGCGATCACTGAAACTATTATATGCAGCTGCTCACCTGTGCCACTACATGTACCTACAAGAGGGAGAAGGACGTAGCCCAGTGGTAAAGCATTCGCTCGATGCGCAGTCATCTTGCATCGATCCCCATCGGTGGACCCATTGGGCTATTTCTCGTTCCAGCCAGTGCACCACAACTGGTGTAACAAAGGCCATGGTATTTACAATCCTTTGTGGGATGGTGCATATAAAAGATCCCTTGCTGCTAATCGAAAAGAGTAGCCCATGAAATGGCGACAGCGGATTTCTTCTCTCAATATCTGTGTGGTCCTTAACCATATGTCTGACGCCATATAACTGTAAATGAAATGTGTTAAGTGCGTCATTAAATAAAACATTTCCTGCCGTCAATGAAAAGATTAATATTGTAAAAAGTGGAACATTTTAAAGTTCAGATTCAGTACATTGTTTACTTTAAGATTTGGTAATTGTTTTCATTCAGATTGGGATTATAACATTTAATTTTGGGATTTATTTTAGGCTTTAATATAAATGCTGAATACTGGAGTTTAACAAAATAGGTTATATGATGCTAAAACTATGAGTTTGAGTAGTATATGAACACATATTTATGAACAATATTTTTGTTGTGAAGTTTAACACCAATACCAGAACTTCATTTTCTGAAATCTGCAGAATTGCCTATAAGTTAGATACTTAAAATGGTTATTTATGCCACACAACAGGCCTCTGAAAATTACGAGAACGATAATTTCGTTCACATAAATCTAATTTAGCATAACCTATTTTCTGTTCATGCATTGAATTTAGGACATTATTTACATGGACATAATATGTTATGCAAAAAGAAAATGGGTTACCTGAATTTATTTTTGTGTAACCGATAAATGGTTTACGCAAGTATTCAATTCTCAGACGCCTGCACAAGATTTACTATTTTATCCCAGATTAAACATGCCAGAATGCACTAATTATTGTCATCTGCTGTTTGTTTTTTCATTGCAGTTGCCAATGGAAACGGAAATTTACTACATTCAGCATATATTGATGTTAGTTGTGCCATTTTACCTCATGAAAACGGGCAGTAAGTGAAACAGTTGGATCTGCTTTTCCTTCACTACTTGGGAGTAACATTATTGTCAACTACAGTCAAACGTCATCATCTCCTTGTTGAAGGGACTGAACCGAAGAGCTTGAGACCGATGGTCGTTAGCTCGAGATAAACATCATATATGTAGTTGTTGGTTTAAACGTATGGCATGGTATCATTTCTTCACTTTGATATACCCTAGAGATCATGATGATTATGCTTGATTGTATGTTGACAATTTTGTCAATAGTTATGACTGTTAGAGCAGTATGTAGAAATTTTTATATAATTCATTTCATGTATTTCTCAAGACTGAATATATAAACTGTCATCTGTACCTTATTGGGGGGGTGGGACATCATGTTATTGTCACCATTAATGGTACATGTCAGGATATCATCTTATTGTCACCATTAATGGCACATGTCAGGATATCATGTTATTGTCACTGTTAGTGGTACATGTCAGGATATCATGTTTTTGTCACTGTTAGTGGTACATATCAGGATATAAATTTTTTGTGACAGTTCGTGGTACGTTAGGATATCATGTTATTGGCACTGTTAGTGGTACATGTCAGGATATCATGTTATTGGCACTGTTAGTGGTACATGTTAGGGGCTGTCCATAATTTTCAACATTTTCACGAGCGTACAAACCGTACGTGGGGTGGGGAGGGGTTAAGGGGCCAATGTACACTTTTTTTGGAAATGAAAAATGTCGATCAACATTTTTCATTTGGGGGATGTACATTTTGGAGGGGAAGGGGGGGTCAAAGGTGTACTCTTTGTACACTTGTGAAAATGTTGAAAATTATAAATTATGGACAGCCCCTTAGGATATCATGTGATTGTCACTGTTAGTGGTACACCGGCCTCGGTGGCGTCATGGTTATGTCATCGGTCTACAGGCTGGTAGGTACTGGGTTCGGATCCCAGTCGAGACATGGGATTTTTAATCCAGATACTGACTCCAAACCCTGAGTGAGTGCTCCACAAGGCTCAATGGGTAGGTGTAAACCACTTGCACCGACCAGTGATCCATAACTGGTTCAACAAAAGCCATGGTTTGTGCTATCCTGCCTGTGGAAAGCGCAAATAACAGATCCCTTGCTGCTAATCGGAAAGAGTAGCCCATGTAGTAGCGACAGCGGGCTTCCTCTCAAAATCTGTGTGGTCCTTAACCATATGTCTGATGCCATATAACCGTAAATAAAATGTGTTGAGTGTGTCGTTAAATAAAATATTTCTTTCTTTCTTTCTTTAAGTAGCCTCATTAGTTTTGTATATTATCTTAAATTTGTAGAGTTTATATACATGTAGCCTCATGGGGCTTTGTATGGAGCCTCGTGAGTTTTATTTGTAGCATTGTAAAGATTCACGTAGCCTCATAAAGACTCACGTAGCCTCGTGAGCTTCACATGATGATGAGTGTTTCACGTTGTATACGATTTGCTTGTCGTCTTCTTTCAGGTGTGTACATTCCGGAAGATTTACGAGACTTCAGTTGGTCCTCCATGTCTTTGGGTATTCTCTATCTCTACCACTTCATTCCACTTCAGATATTAGCTGTGGTGAGTATTTAACACTTCATTCCACGTCAGATGTTAGTTGTGGCGAGTATTTACCACTTCATTCCACGTCAGATGTTAGCTGTGGTGAGTATTTACCACTTCATTCCACGTCAGATGTTAGCTGTGGTGAGTATTTACCACTTCATTCCACTTCAGATGTTAGCTGTGGTGAGTATTTACCACTTCATTCCACTTCAGATGTTAGCTGTGGTGAGTATTTACCACTTCATTCCACTTCAGATGTTAGCTGTGGTGAGTCAGGTGCTAGGTATACCCCATTTTAGCTAATATTTTAAGCGTGTTTTGTCAATAATTCCATTTTGGCTAGATGTACAAACAAAAGGAAAGATGTTCTGTAAAAAAACCAAAATGTTCTGTGTTTGTGTGCAAATTGTGAAAACATTGTCAAGATAATAATAAAACAGCGCTATTTATCCATAGTAAAGAATGGCCTCTGCTCGTGGAGTTTTAAGTGATTATTTCTGGCGATATTCATATCTTTTCCACTTCAGGCCCAATTTTGATGAATTAAGTCTTCTAATTCAAAAGTATAATCCTCTTGCAGTGTGTTTTCAGGAAACCTTCCTGAAGGATACTGACAGTATATAATTAACATCAGAGGATTTAATCTCTACCATAAATGTCAAGAAACTGAAAATAGAGCGTCTGGGGGCGTTTCCATTATTGTAAATGAAAACATTCCCCAGACTGAAGTCATATTAAAATCAACTTTACAAGCTGTGGCTGTACAGATCTCGGCTCATAAAACTATTACTCTATGTTCAGTTTATTTACCGCCTTGAAACAATTACAGTTTTAACTCTAGGTACTTTCAAGGTCTTCTTGATCAACTCCCTACTCCCTTTATTATCATGGGAGATTTTAATGCTCACCACACTTTGTGGGGATGCAATGACTTAAATAATAGAGGTAAACAATTAGAAGACTTAATTCTCAAAGATGACTTAATATTACTTAATGATAAAAATCATACATACTTTCATCCTGCAAGTGGTTCTTTCACATCCATTGATTTAACCCTTTGTAGTCCGTCACTTTGTCTTGATTTCTCCTGGAAAGTTTGTCCAGACCCTTGTGGTAGTGACCGCTTTCCAATTATTTTGGAGAATGATGGATCTCCATCACTTGAAAGGGCTCAGAGATGGATGTTGACAGGGGCAAACTGGGATCAATTTCAGGATCTATGCAGCACTCGACTGCAACAAACTGCCATGCTTGGTACCGATGATCCCATGTCTTTGTTCACCTCCCATCTTGAAAGATATTGCAGAGGAAACTATTTCTAAGCGTTTCAAGAAACCATGGTTCAATGAGACCTGCAAAGATGCAATCAAAGAGCGAAACAGGACCCTCGAGAGGTTCAAACGTGAACCTACCGGGGATAACCTGAATATTTATCGCATTGCTCAGGCAAAGGCTCTTAAAGCTGACAGAGTAAGAAATCATCTTGGAGAAATTATGTCTCCAAGTTGACTTCTCAAACATCTATGAAATCTGTCTGGAATAGGATACGTAAAATCAAGGGAAAAGAATCCAATAATACAGTTCGCCATTTGTCTGTCAATGACACGGATGTGACGTCTCATCGTGACATTGCCAATGCATTGGCAGACAATTTCTCTCATAATTCTTCTTCTTCTTTCAGTACAGATGCTTTTACATCTGTCAGAAATAAAGCTGAAAAGCAACCTATTAACTTTTCATCTGAAAATGCTGAAGTATACAACAGGCACTTCTCTTTGGAGGAGTTGCAGGACGCTCTATGTAGAGCCCATGATACTTCGGTAGGACTAGATGAAATACATTATCAACTCTTAAAACACTTACCTGAATCATCCTTAATGGTTCTATTAAATATCTTTAACAAAATCTGGATTTCGGGTAACTTTCCTTCTGATTGGAGAAAAGCGATTATCATTCCTATTCCTATGCCTGGTAAGGATCCAACAAATCCTACCAGTTATCGCCCTATTGCTTTGACAAGTTGCATTTGTAAAACCATGGAAAGAATGATCAACTGTAGACTTGTCTGGTATCTCGAGTCCCACGAATTGCTTACTAACATGCAATGTGGGTTCAGGACTAGACGTAGCATGGTTGATCATCTTGTTAGATTTGAAATGTTTTGTAGGGATGCTTTTATCCATAACCAGCATTTGGTATCGGTCTTTTTTGACTTCGAGAAAGCTTATGATACCATGTGGAAGTATGGGATTTTGAAAGACCTCCATGGCATGGGCCTAAGAGGCCATATGCCCGACTCTCAAATTTCTTACAGAATAGGTCTTTCAAGGTTCAGATTTGCTACAGGTCGTCCAGTATGAGTATCATTGAACGTCAATTGCAGCTTTGTTTGAATAAACTTAAACAATGGGCAATTGACAATGGATTTCGATTCTCAAAGTCAAAAACTGTCTTTATGCATATCTGGCAGAAAAGAGGTCACCATTTAGATCCTCAGCTGTTTCTGGACAAAACTCTGGTTCCAGTTGTGGAGGAGACCAAATTTCCATGAGATTGCCTGATTCAGCATCAATCTTTACTGCTGAAACCTGGGCAATCATTAAAGCCCTGGAACAGGTTACAGATTCATGTGCATCCAAATATATTATTTTCACAGGCTCACTTTCGTGTCTCCAAGCTCTACGATACATGAAATTGGAGCACCCGTTAGTTGGAATGGTGATACGAAAGTCTGTCTTTTTATCAATTGCCAATAAAGATGTTATATTTTGTTGGGTGCCCAACCATGTTGGCATTAAGGATAACGAAAAGGCAGATATTGCTGCCAAGTCTGCTTTGAACTTGCCCCGTGTCCATGTTGGTGTCTGCTTAAACTAAGTGTTCAAATAATCATATGGTAGACGGTCTTCGCCACAAACAAAATCAAGGTGAGCCAAAGAGCACTCTCCTGAAATGGTGCTAGGCGAGCAGTCAAATGAAGTTTTAAATAAATATTATTAAGAAATTTATTACAAGCTGATCACGTTGCCACTCTCATAAAACTTTCCAGTGGAGTGTAAGTGTTCAGTTGCCTTTGCTGACAAAGACTTAAATAACAAGTAGCCATAGTTTCAAAACAAAAAAATTAAAGTTAAAGTTTGTTATGTTTAACGACACCACTAGAGCACATTGATATATTAATCAATGACTGTTGGATGTCAAACATTTGGTAATTTTGACATATAGTCTAAGAGAGGAAACTTGCTACATTTTTCCATTAGTAACAAGGGATCTTTTATATGCACTATCCACAGAGAGTATAGCACATACTATAGCCTTTGATATACCAGCCTAATGGGTCCACCAACGGGGATCGATCCCAAACCGACCGCGCATTAAGCGAGCAAATGCTTTACCACTGGACTACGTCCCACCCTATAGTTTTAAAATGTGCCGAGGTGTCATTAAACAAACGTTTTCCAACACCATTTAACTGTAAATAAAATGTGTTGAGTGCGTCGTTAAATAAAACATTTCTTTCTTTTCTTTCCTTCTTCTTGGTTAAACATTATTCTGGGTTGTGTGGGTTTGGGGGTTTTTGGTGGGGAGGGGTTTGTTTTTTTTTGTTTTTTTTAACAGACATTCCTTTCCTTTCGTTTTGTTTTCCAGGCGTCTCAAGTGAACCTGAACAACATGCTGTGTCCAGCCATATCGGACCCGTTCCGCGGACCGTACTACCGGCTGTTCGCCATCTTTCACCAGACCATTCTCATACAGACTCTGGGCAAACTGTTCGTCCTGCTGGCGCAGTACCTGCCAGTGTGGAGGGCCCACTCCAAGAGGTGTATCGTCGAGGTGCCCTTGTTCTGCACCTCACACCCGCAGAGCAATTCTCTACAGAGCACAGGGGGTGACGATGCTGGTGCTGTAAATACAGTGGAGGAAAAACTTTCAGGGAAAAGTGGCAATGGAGTCGTTAATGGGAAGTGCATGTCTTACGAACATTCGAATGGACACCTGAAATCATCATAAGAGTTTCTCGTTTAGACATTTTCGTCGTTGTTGTTGTTGTTTTTGTTGTTTGATTTTTTTTTTTGATTTTTTTTTTGTTATGTATGTTAGCATTACCGATTGGTTGTGTGAATATATTAAATATATAGTGATGAAAATGTCCTGTGATTTCCGATTGCATTGTTTTATGTGATTTCAAGCCTCAGCTCAAAGTAATATTTATGTCACTTCTAAATACTGAATTATACTGAATACGGCTTTATTTATCCTTGTCCTTCATCCAAATTAATATTGGGATTTTTTTTGTTTTTAAATTGTCATCTTCTCTGTTTTTTTCATACTGAAATACAAATTAGAAGTATTGTTTTTAATACACGTTGGTAGTCAGAAACAAAATTGCACATTTTTAAAATAAAAGTTAATATTGATATATATATATCCCTGGAATTGTGATATGGATATACCTAATGTGAGTACTAATTCGTAATTAAATTTAAATTTGTTCAAGAAGGATTTGTATTGTTCTTGATACAAATGTTTCATGAAAAGTGTTTAATTTCTGCATGTGTACTCAGATTGGTATATCCATAATCACAGTTTCAGAAATGTAAACTTTTCACTTTAAATTTATACTGATCTATAAATTAGTAATTGGAAATTGGTTGGAGGTAGATTTTAATTATCCTAGGCTATGAGGTTCATTATTTATGATTACCTTCTGTCAAGTTTATAAAATAAATGATATTTCTTTACTGTATTGTTACAGAATGTTCTTTTCTAGAGCATTCTAATTAAAGTTTTAAGTACAACAGTGCCCCTATAAACACCAGGTACATTTTATTTAGATCTTAAAGGAAAATGTAAATGTGCAACAAAACCATTTCACTGTTCCATGTATAGGCAGAAAAATGACAGATGTATGAATTGTTTTTTAAAAGATTTAACATGAATCTAGTCAAATGCCCTTGAAAGTACTCTGCAGTGGAGAATGCTGTTTATATTTTATACATAGAGTGCTAAATAATATACAATTATGAATGTTTAATTATTTCTTAGAAAACTGGGAATCAGCCGTGTGAAAGGAATAACTAAGTCACATCCTCTTTTAATTTGTAATTTTCCATGAATTTTACCTACATTCATGACACTAATTTGAAGGGACCATGTGTTATGACAGTTTGTTGTAACTTATAAACACCATGTTTACACACTTAATCATAAAAGAGTATCTTTTTGGTTTTCAGTTAATCAAATGATCAGCTTTACCAAGCTCTCTTTCACTTTGATATTTATTTATTTATCATTTAAATAATAATAATAATTTTATGTAGTAGAAATTATATTATGCACCTTTTAAAAAACATTCTGATTTTTTTATTTTATTTAACCTACAGAATTAGTGGTTTCCTGTACTTAATAAGTCTTAAGATGTAAAAAAAATTAAATAATTATCGTGATACAAAAAAAATAGAAATCACAACAAAAAAAAGTTACCCAAAAACAGAATATGGGATGAAAACCCTCTAAATTTATTTTGAATGTCGGAGTTTACCGTTACTCATAGACTATTCCTGTTTTTGTTCTTCAAGGAAAATCTTCTACATTTATCTTAATTCTAGATTTTGGCCTTACCCATAGACTGTTCTTCTTTGTTGAAATTCTTCCAGTAACTCTCAACTTTTCAAGACCATGAACAGTTTTCTAGATGTTTGGGCCATGCCCATTTTCATCACGGCACAAATTTGTGTGTATCTCCATTTACGAGAATTGGTGGACACCTTCCATCAAAAGTTACAACTTAAAAAGCAGATTATGTGCTACATAATTATTTGTAAAAAAAAATGTAAATTGTTGTAAAAACAAAAACTGAATTTAATTTATGCTACATCTCATAGATGTTATGTTTAATGATCATATTATTTATTGTTAGTTGTGCATCCACTCCTGCCAACTATTTGTTACCTTCTATATTTCTTGCAGTCAGTCTGTCAACACACGTAGAAAAAAAGACTTGATGTTCAGTCAAAATATCTTTTCTGTTTGAGCTACAGGCATAGGTGTATTGTACAGGTGGGTGGGTGGTGTGTTATTTTAAAGTATTTAATTCTTAACAATGAAGTCGTGGATTAAAGTTTTCACATATACATTTGAATCACGTTGGCTCGAACCCTGTCGGTGCTCAAGAAAGTATTCAACCTAAATATTTGGTCAGCATCATGTCAGTGTAACTCGGGACTATTGTTTTTTAGTTTGAGCATTGCGGTGTATTCGACCCGAGTTTGACCCAACGAGATTTTGCTGTGTTTTATTTTAAAAGTTTTAATATTCAAGTTTAAAGCATAATAACTGATGGTTACAGCCTGCAAATCACTAATTCAACTTTCTGCATTGCACTGGTATTGGTAAACTTACCAAACATTTTCAAGTCATTTCACAATATTATTCATTTGACAGACTGACTGAATTGTGAACACTGCATGGGATATATGAACTTAGAATTATATTGAGTTCACAGGGTGTGTGTTTTTTGGGAGGGTTGGGGTGCATATTTGTTTTTTGTTTTGTTGGTGGGAGCTTTTTGTGTGTGTTTTTAGTGGAGGGAGCGCTAGACAATCAAGTGTAATTTCGTCATTCAGAAATGCATTTAATTGGATTTTTAAAAATTCCACCCCATGATTCTTACATTTGTCTAAAGAATGTCATTCTCATGTGAATTGTCAACTCATTGTTTGATGCCTTTTACATTAGCCTATCATTCAACATTGCAATAATTAATTTTCACATTTTTTTATAAATGTTCAGTGAAAATCCATTGAAGTGTTTTTGTTCAAAAGTCAGTTTATCTTTATGAAATAGTTAACATTTTGGTTCACACCGTAGCAGTTTTCTAGCTGAAAATTTGATGACGGAAGTAGGGACAGTAACCAATATATATATATATATATATATATATATATAGATATACACACACACACACACACACACATACACACGTACATAGAGAAAACAATTTCATTTTATTTATTCATTCATTCATTTATACTTATTTTCATGATCATATCCAATTAAGGTTCAAGTATGCTGTCATGCGCACATATTTCTGCTGCCCTGGCCATCAGATTAACGGTGGGTAGTGATTAAAAATTAAACCTAGTCATTGAGTCGTTAAGACTATCTGTGTGGGAGCCGGTACCGGGTGGTGAACCCAGTACCTACCAGTCTTTACGCCCGGTGGTTTATTGACTACATCACTGAGGCTGGTAGAAGAGCGTTTCAGTATTGGTGAGGTGTCACACGTTACATTGTCGATGATGGGTGAGACTCTTGTCTGAAAATACTTTGTCAGATGTTTTGATGCATACTGGAAGTGTTGACGGAGAAGGGGCGGGATCTAGCACAAGCTCAGTCAGTAGAGTGCTTGCCTGATTGCTGGCTTGTGGGATCGGAGCTTCTCAGCAGATCCACAGGGGCTTTTACCCCGTCCCAACCAGTGCCCCATGACTGGTATGTCAAAGGTCACAGTTCATGGTGTGCTATGGAGACGATGCCTTGCTACTAAGTGGGAAAATGTAGACAGTTTCTTCTGAAGACCATGTAGTATGTGCTGTCCTGTCTGTGGGAAAGTACATATAAAAGATCTCTTGCTACGAATGGAAAAATGTTGCAGGTTTCCTCTCTGTGACTATAATATGTCAAAATGTTTGACATCCAATAGCTGATGATTAATAAATTAATGTGTTGTAGTGGTGTCGTTAAACAAAAAACTCACTCCTCTGATGACTATGTCAGAATTACCAAATGTTTGACGTCCAATAGCCGATCATTAATTAATTGATTGATGTGCTCTGGTGAAGTCGTTAAACAAAACAAACAAAATTTTGACAGGGAAGGTGTGCTTGAACCTTGAGAGGGTATAGACACATGGCAATACCTGGAACAGGACACTCTTTAAAAATAAGAAATGTTTTCTCATACACTGTAATATAGGCAGGTTTATGTACATCATTTTACATATATTCATTGATTTCCTTAAAATATTAATGATTTTGTTTTCATCCAAAATGTGTACTATTAACCAGATATTTTTGAAAGTGGTGTGTTAAAATATTTGTGTCTTTTTACCCTTTTTTTTTTCTCTTAAAAAAAAAAAAAAATGTATATATATTCGCTGGTTTTTCAGTCAAGCTTTTAAGTTCACAATTTGTATATTTGATAGCAACTAGTTCATTTTGTAGGATAGTAGCTAAAAAAAAGTTGATGTACATTTTGCAGTTTTGTGAAAAAGTGATAACTGTAGGCAGGTTTCTTCTCATGTTTAGCTGTATCTGTGTTTCTGTGATATATGAACATGCTTTTAGAAATACCTCGGCTCATGCTTATAAAACTTTTAGAGTCCAGACTCAATCTCTAATGATGTCACACGCATGCAGTTTGTATGACGTTGTCATGACATTAGTGTCTCAGACTCTTAGTAGAGTCTCGAGTTTTATAAGCATCAGGCCTGGTGTGTAACATTTACACACACACACCCTCCTTCCCCATATTTGCTAGGTATGAAACTACAGTAGGTCTAAATAATTATGTGTAAATATATGTACTTATAATTTTACCTTTTAGGTTTGATTTCAGTCTTGCCTTACTCTTTTTGGCCCCTGCGTTTACAAACATCAAATGTCTGGGCCCCGTTCCACAAAGCGATCTCAGCCCTAAGATCACCTTACGTGCATAACTATCTTATGCACATAAGGTAATAGTAGCGCCAAAATCACTTCGTGGAACGGGGACCTGGTGTTTGCTTACAATGGTTTGTGATGGTAAGGTTACGGTCGTGTAGAAAGGACAGTTTGGTTAACGTTTCTCTAATTGTTGACTCTTAAATCCTTTCAACCACTCATTCATGGGAGACATCTTGGCTTGCCATTCTAGTTTTACAGCCTGCTTATGTAACCGAGTCTAGTGCTTGTATTGTTGACTGAAAATACTCAAGTTATAGATAGTCAAATAGAACATTTTGATATTTAAAAATATCGAAAAAATTAAAAAGTGCAATGGACTTTTTTTTTCTTCTCTTTTTGTGGATCCACTTTAATTTATAATGTTAAAATTATAACTCTTAGGCACACTTAGTATGCTGTAATTAGAGAATTGCAGCATTTTCCTGTATGTCAAATGGACATGGGCGTGATGTTAGTCGTGTACATCACTCTATTCCTGACAGGTCACAAAATACTGATGAAAGTCATTTATAGAGGTAGCTTTCCATGTTAAATGTAGCAAGTCAGACACAGCTTACATATTGGTGGATGGGTGGGTGTAGTAATGAACAGTACCAGGCACAGTAATACATGGACTTATCTGGTTGGACGAAAAGGGACACTTTTAAATTACACACTAGGCAATTTGTTTTTAATATTTGGAGGGATGGGTAACTGGCAACTAAGTACAGTCCTGACTAGTAGGAATATATATATATATATATATATATATATATATATATATAACATGTAGACAAATATCAGTGAAATTATTTTTAATATTTAAGAGGTTAAAAAGCTCATTGCAGTTGTCAAAAGTTAAAAAGTGGAATATGTGTGATGTACAGAAATTTTAACATGGATTCGCATAACTTTAATATATTGAGTACTGCTTGCATAATGTTTGACATTCGCTGTAGTCCGCTGTCTGTACATGTTGTTCAGTGCAGTGTCTTGGCACTGCCACTATTGTTCAAACTCCAAATTCTATAAGCATAGGGTCTGGATTCATTTGAAATAAATATTTTATTCTTTTCTACCTTGGGGGTTTCCTGTTTACAGCAGGCAACCATTTGAGATTCTCATTATATGTTTTGTTAATTGGTGTTTTGCTTTCACTGTAGTAGTTAACTAGTGTACAACAATTCACCTAGTCTGATTTTAATATATATATTTTTAAAAGAGTTAATATATAGTCCGACCTCTGTGAATTAAAAATTTGGGTAACCTGTTTATGGGTTATGCAAAATTTGGATAATGCATTTATTGGTTATGCAAAATTTGGGTAAACTAACCCATTTATGGGTTATGTTATACTTGGGTAACCCATTTATAGGTTATGCTAAATTTTGGGTAACCCATTTATGGGTTATGAAAAATATTTCTTGTAACGAATGTGATTTTGCATAACCCATTAGAGCGTTGTAAATGATACCAGATAAAAATAATAACGTTTGAAGTGGACATGGGTTACACAAGACTATGCAAGCAACATGGCCAGACCTGAACCTTTGTAATCGAGAAATTTGTTTTAAACCAGATATAATGGTTAGTCCCAAGTTTGTTTATAATATTAGAAGAAAAAAACACCTGTCTAATCTAACACCTAGACTAAAACCAACACAAAATGACAGTTGAGTGTGCATTCTGTTTAGAGAGATTGTAAGATTGTTGAGTGCAAACTGGTTCCACTGTAGATTTATTAAAATGTTACCGTAATTCCAGATTATAACACGTTACCAAAGAGTTTTTCCTTTTCTTTTTGTTTGATGAAATGTTCACTTTAACCCTTTTCTTTCCAAGACCCTGCAAAATGTTCAGGACTTGTTTCTTTCTTTCTTTTAAATGTCATTTTCATTCGTCCCTTGTCCAAAACACTGTGTAAGCAAGATGCCCTGGGTCTCAAGACTTGCTAGATGAAAAAAGATGAAATCATATTGTCAGTTTTCAGATGTCATCTAACAGCTGTGTCTCGTACCAGCAATATTTTAAGTATGTTTTGTCGATAATTCCAATTTGGCTAGATATGAAAAGGAAAGGAAATCTGTTTTGGAAATAACCAAAAATGTTCTATTTTTAGTTACATAGTGAAACCTCTCAAAACTGAACCCTCTGTTAACTGGAGTTCCCCCCCCCCCCCCAAACCTCTCAAAACTGAACCCTCTGTAAACTGGAATTCCCTCCAAACCGGCGTTTGTCATGATCCTTTCAGTCAAAATAGTAGCCAAATGTTTGTTAACTGAACTTTGGGCTGGAATCATAGATAAAAAACAAAACACTTAAAATGTTTTGTTGGCACGAGGTATGAAGAACGTGTGATAAGGCTGGTGCTAGGTAGACATGTTTGATAAACAGGAACACAGACGTGTATCGCTACTTAAAGGGACACACCCCAGTTACGGCTAGTTGTTAACCATTACGGCGTTGTTTTTCGCTATTAAACCCATTTTTTTCACAAATAAAATTGCACTTTACTTACCGTTTATTATTTAGAATATACATTTCCATTCACCTGAAGTGTTTTTTGGTAATCCTGGTGTTTGTAATACCACAAAATGCATTTTTCGTATTTCTGAAAAACTCACGTGCGTCGGAGAAAAAAACTTTGAGCAGACAAGGTCTAATCTATTTTTAGAGGGGATATTTCCATTTCAATGTCATAGACGTTGGTATACCACGTGACCGTTATCATTTTGGTTCGGTTTGTTTTCTCGTGCACGGTTTGTGCAATCAACATTCGATTTGTTGTTGTTCATTTGTGAGATTTTTCTTCACAGTTCGTGAACATTTTCAGTAACAATAAAGTTCAGACAAGTAAGTATCTTAATACAAAACGTTACAAACCCTTAAAACCAATAATTTTGCTAAGTCCTACGATATCTGGAGAGGGGATACAACCAGGACAGAACAGTTGGAACATGTCCAGGAGAGGTGAAAAGAACGCACCCCAAGTCTGTGAAATTTGTCATGACGTAGGCATTGTTGTGCTTCGAGTGACATCTACCGGTGACATCAGAATACAAACTTTCAAAATTATTTCAAGCAATTGGGACATGGGGATTCCATGGTATTTATCAATATAAAACCTGCTTTTTCACTCCATTTGATAAAAACATGATCTAAGTGTGTTACAGGTTTGTAGATTAACCAAATTATAATTTATTTTCGCTGGATGGAACTAGGGTGTGTGGCTTTAACATGTTTCTTTATACTCACTCTGGTCTGCAGTTCATTTAGCAGTAGATTCATTAAATATGTTAACGTTAGATTTAAATATGTTCATGTTAGATTTAAATATGTTCATGTTAGGTTTAAATATATTCATGTTAGAGTTAAATATGTCCATGTTAGATTTAAGTATGATGATCTTAGATGAAAATGCTGTGCAGTTTTCTTTTATTCAAGTGCTATTGAGATTTATTTATGCATAAAAAGTTATGTTCAACTCTCAGTTTTGTTAGGAAGTGATACAGACAGACATGCATTAGAAGGACAGACCGACATACACACAAATACACAACACATGCGCACATACACAAACACACGCACAGACACACATACATACACACATATACATAACACATGTGCACACGTACATACACAAACACAAATACACAACACACACAACATACATACACAATCACACATACACACACACACACACACAGATACATATACAACACATACACACAACATGCACACACACAAAGACACATATACAACACATACACACATGCGCACACACACAACATACATACACAATGACACATACAGACAACACGTATGCACAACATACATACACAATGACACAACACATTCACAACACATGCACTCACAACACAGACACACAACACACATACACAACACGTACACAACACACAAAGACAAACACACACACAAACACAACACATAAACATAAATGAGAAGTTCATCCAGTGCAATATGAGGTTGTATTGATCAAAATATAAATTGTCGGTGTTTGCCCTGCAATATTATTGAATATTACATGTATTTTGTTATTTTTCAGTTATTATTTTATTTTTATTTTTTTATCATTGTGAATATGTTGTGGGGGTGGGGATATATTTGCTGTGTTCCGTAATTTATTCAGAAAACTTGGTGAGTTTGTTTTGTTCATTGTTTGTAATATGTCAATATGTCTATAGTTTCATTTACCAGTGTTACGGTTGCAGATATAGGTCTTATAAGGATCATTAGAAATGACATAACACCAGGTTTGTGTTAAAACAACTGACTCTCACTTACCAGGGGGTAAATTTACAATGAATACCCTATCTACAGCTGAAGTGGGGAATTCCAATAATGACTCCAATTCAGTGTTTACTCAAATCCAGTGTTGAATTTTATAGGATTTTTGTGTTCACACAACATTTTGGAGCACCTACATGTAGTATAGCATGTTTTAATGGGGGGTGGGGGGGGGGGGGGTTGGAGGGGGAGTAATTGTTATTTCTGCATTATCTGTAAACTCAGTTTGGCTTTGTTGATAATTGTAAAAAGAATATATATAATGTGCAGGGTCGTAGCTAGGATTTTTTGTTGGGGGGTAGGGGGTCAACTGAGTAAATGTATTTAATTGTCTAAAAATCCTAAAACGGTTAAGAAGAGAATATTCTTTAAGTTTCTATAAATTTTTTTGGGTGTGAGGTGGGCAACTATCTCCTCCCCCCACTGGTAGCTACGGCCCTGATGTGGTCAGCATTACTTAATATTCATACAAATTAAGCTTTGTGAGTAACTGTCACAAAGGAATTAATTTCATTGGGAGAAGATAGCAAAGCAAATTTAATAAAAAAATTCAGTTGTGTTTTTTTACTAATAATCTAATGGGAGGCATGTATGATGAGGTGGTGAGGGGTTGGATGGTATTTAAAAGCTCTTCCTTTTGAATTCTAACTCACTAGATTTTTATTCTGTGTCGAAGAAATAAAATAGTTCATTTGTTTTATTTATTATATGTATATATTTTTAACCATGACTGAATGACGGATCTTGATGTTTTCATATTGGATAACTTACCCCCATCCTGGCCCCTTTGAAAATAAACCTTATTAAATGAACTTCATAATAAAATAGAAAAACACATGATATTTTTAAAATTCATTCTGTGTCCGTTAACCTATGACCCTAGTTATCAGGCAATGTAAAATATGTTCAGTAATTTTTATGATTTTTTATTCTACCATTATCTTACATATTGCCTGCACATTTTGCTTTTATTATTTATTTTGGCACATCCAATATGTTTCTTGTCATCCTGGTGTTTGTAGATTACCGTAGTAGCTCTGTTAAAGGGACATTCCTGAGTTTGCTACATTGTAAGATGTTTCCGACTAATAAAATATTTCTACAATTAAACTTGCATATTAAATATATTTTCTTGTTTAGAATATCATTGTCTGTATATTCAATGTGTTTTTGGTCGTCTTAATATTTGTAAGAAGCCCAAAATGGATTTTGTCTTCAAATAATTTCGTACGTACGAAAAAATATATTTTAGGAAATACAATGAAATTTAACCTAGTACAAATATTTGAATGATCAGAAAGACGTTTAATATACAGCCACTAATATTTTATGCAGAAAATATATTTGATATGTAATTACAATCATTAAAAAGTCTCTGTTAGTCTATAACATCTTAAAAATTGCACCAAACTCAGGAATGTCCCTTTAATTACACAGGAAACGGACAGACAAGATGCACGGACCTCGGAAACAGGGCTCGTAGTGGTCAATGGATTTACGTTATTTTTAGTCAATTACAACTTCTAATTGTTACGGCCCAGTATTAAATTTTAGACCTACATTGCTAAATTCCTGCATTTCAAGACATTTACGTGTAAATATTTATTACTTTTTTTTTTAATATTCAAGGTTCATTTACTTTGTTACATTTTCCTTCAATGTGTCAGTGCCATAGCCAGCCTAATATAAGTGTGTGGGGGGGGGGGGGGGGGGGGGGGGGGGTAGTATAGAAATCATCATCAATAGTTTTCACCAGGTACACAAATAAAAAGGGCCACTTTTAAAGTAAATAGGGCTCTTTTTCTTGGTTTTCTACGGATGTATCTGCCGTCCCTTGCTTCCCGACATATATGGCCCTGTATGTAATATGAGACGAGAGAAATCACATGAAATTCACAACATGTGGCTGGTTTTCCCTGGACACACACACCTGTTTTATTACAGTATTGTATAATTTACATAAGTTTGTCAATGTCGATTACAGTATTGTATAAAGATACCGTAAATACTTCATCACTGCCCGGGTTTCAAACAGTAGCCACATCATGAATTATGCCCAGATAAACACCTCTGAAAAAAACTTAGAATACAAGAATTTTGATCAACACAGAACCCGTGTTAAATCTGTGAAGAACGTTTACGAAGTTGGGTGTAAAGTCATTCCTGCTTAAATGGACATTCCCGAGTTTGCTGCATTGTAAGATGTTTCGGACTAATACAATATTTCTATGATCAAACTTACATATTAAATATATTTTCTTGTGTAGAATATCAGTGTGTATATTCAATGTGTTTCTGATCGTCTTAATATTTGTAAGAAGCCCAAACTGAAGTTTGTCTTCAAATAATTTTGTATGTACGTAAAAGCAATATTTTAGGAAATAAGATGAAATTTAACCTAGTACAAATATTAGAACGATCAGAAACACGTTTAGTATACAGCCACTAAAATTTCATGCAGAAAAAATATATTTGATATGTAATTACAATCATTAAAAAGTCTCTGTTAGTCGATAACATCTTAACAAGTGCAGCAAACTCAGGAATGTCCCTTTAATGTTGTTATTTGAGATTCCCTGTTTACAATGATATGTTTACAGGTACATGTACGTATTTCAAACTGATAATGATTTTTATATATTACTATTATTTAAAAAACAAAAACTTAAATATTTGCATTTATTTATTTATTAAATGTTTGTTGCTAATGTATTCCCAAGACTGGTTTTCTTTCACCTACGTAGAGTGTTTAATTCAACCCTCTTTGTTACTTTTATACGAAAACCCGTGGCTCATCTTTCAGGCCTTGTTTACGGGTAGATTGGAAACCTAGCAATGTACTGGACTCTTCAGTCCTGTACAGAACATCTGGCTGTGTCAGATACTGTGTGTGGGACGGATGTTCATGAACCTCACTATAATAGAAGCAGGGTCTCAAACTGTATCAGGTTTTTCAATAGTACTGGTCAACAATGCATTTCTGGGTTTTCAATAGTACTGGTCAACCACCCATCTAGTGGGTTTTCAATAGTACTGGTCAACCACCCATCTAGTGGGTTTTCAATAGTACTGGTCAACCACATCTAGTGGGTTTTCAATAGTACTGGTCAGCCATACATTTAGTGGGTTTTCAATAGTACTGGTCAACCACCTATCTACTGAGTTTTCAAAAGTACTGGTCAACCATGCATCTACTAGGTTTTTAATGGTACTGGTCAGCCATACATTACTGTGTTTACAATAGTACTGGTCAGCCATGCATCTATTGAAATATCGACTCTTAATGTTTTGCATTTACCATAGTTTGACACCTAACAGCCGATGTATTTTTCGTCCTGGGGTGTCGTTAAACATCTATTCTATCTATTGTACTGAGAAATCGAAGGCCCCGGCTTGTAATAAAGTATTTACGGTAGGTCAATGTCTCATGTTATTGTTTAACAATCGTTTTCATTGTCTTATTATGATTGTGTAGGACATACAGTAGTTTCATTGTTTGTATAACAATACATTCCTTTGTTATTAAAGTGCACATGCCTGCATGATTCAATGTTCATATTAATTTTAATTCGTACCAGCCACCTTGTAATGTCTTTCTTCTCTGTTTTTTAAAAACATACTTCATGTTTGATCACTGACCTTGACCTATGGTTAAAAGTTTTATCCTTCACCTTGATCTTCAATGAAGGTCAATGTATACAATATTTAATTTCAGTTGGATGACAGTTTGAATTGTAAATTGTACAATCAGTATTTGAAGATTACATTTTTTTCCCATCTCAAGTGTTTGTTATTATGTCATCGTTTAGGAGCGCGATGTAACCCAGTTGGAGGGGCGGGATGTAGCCCAGTGGTAAAGCGCTCGCTTGATGCGCAGTCGGTCTCGGATCGATCCCCGTCGGTGGGCTCATTGGGTTATTTTTGGTACATCAAAGGTCGTGGTATGTACTATCCTGTCTATGGGATGGTGCATATAAAAGATCCCTTGCTACTAATGGATAAATGTAGCGGGTTTCCTCTAACACTATATGTCGGAATTACCAAATATATGACATCCAACAGCCAATGATTAATTAATCTGTGCTCTAGTGGTGTCGTTAAACAAAACAAACTTTTTTTTAACGCAGTTGGAATAGCGCTCGCCAGAGGTGCTTGGGTCATAGAACCGGATATTATCCGCTCACCTATTGGAGTGGGAGTTCTTGGCCCAACCTCTACCCCGAAACTGGCATGTCAAAGGCCATGGTATCTGCTGTCCTGTTGGGGAAAGTGGTTCAAAGTGCATATTCACTATCATATGCTAGTGGGAAATCCTTGTTTGACACCTATTAGCAGATGTGCATTTTTGTCCCATTTCAGGGAGGTTACATAATACTTAAAACGTCAATATCAATAACCAGTAAATTTGGTCTCTCTCTCTCCACCCCCCCCCCCCCCTCCCGCTAGCTACGGCCCTGTTCATTCATTCACTTTGAAGACGATGTGTCACAATTATATAATCGTTGACCTCTAATAGCATATGATTAATTAGTGTGCTCCAGTGATGTCGTCAAAAAACTAAAAAACTCACTTAAAATCGACATTTAAAGTTGCAGTCTGAACTCAACGTCGTATAAAACTATTCAATAATGCAAAACACAAACACAATTTCAGTTTTAATAAACATCTGTGATTTTGCTATCGACAGATTTAACAAACTATTTTTTTTATACAACACGGGTCTACTGGCCTGTGTAACGGAGAAAATAAATACTGCAGAAAAACACTGGCGAGGCAAAGTAACCTGGAGCCCCGCTACCCCCCTTCCCCGATCTACGCTTGCACTATGAGATGGTGCATATAAAAGATCCCTTGCTACTAATGGAAAAATGTAGCGGGCTTGCTGTCTATGACTCAAAATAACCTTTGACATCCAATAGCCGATGATTAATAAATAAATGTGCTTTAGTGGTGTTGTTAAACAAAAACGTACAGTTAATATACACGTAAGACAGTTACAGTTTTGGTAGTGGGGTCCCATTTCCAGAAATGTTACATGTACGGACATTTTATTTAGGATTTGGTCCAATATAGATTTTTAACCTAATTTGGGGATGTTGAATCCAAAAATAAAGGGGGGGGGGGGGGGGGATCTGAGAAATTTCGTTTTATGCTTCAAAATGGTCCAAAAAAAAAATTGGCGGAAAATTGCCGACTAGAAATTATGTTACTGGTATCCCAACGATCTTTTAATGGATTTGGTTTGGCATTAACATATATGTGAATATGTTTGATTAAATCCTAAAGAAAGAAAGAAAGAAATGTTTTATTTAACGACGCACTCAACACATTTTATTTACGGTTATATGGCGTCAGGCATATGGTGAAGAACCAAACAGATTTTGAGAGGAAACCCGCTGTCGCCACTACATGGGCTTCTCTTTCCGATTAGCAGCAAGGGATCTTTTATTTGCGCTTCCCACAGGCAGGATAGCACAAACCATGGCCTTTGTTGAACCAGTTATGGATCACTGGTCGGTGCAAGTGGTTTACACCAACCCATTGAGCCTTGCGGAGCACTCACTCAGGGTTTGGAGTCGGTATCTGGATTAAAAATCCCATGCCTCGACTGGGATCCGAACCCAGTACCTACCAGCTTGTAGACCGATGGCCTAATCACGACGCCATTGAGGCCGGTCAAATCCTAAAGAAATGCTCGTACTTCAATAAATGGAACCCTCCCCTGCTCTTACCAGTGCCCGTGGTATGTATCCAGCTTATAGTAATAGCCTGATAGGCCTACACACCCAACTCCAATCGGGCAATAGGTTGTTCAACGATTCACATTCACTCACGCATGCACACGCCCAATGTACATTTATTGTGTAAACTGAGACAATGAGCAAAATGAAATGTAAACAGAATAAATAAACAAATAAATAGTGATTAATATTGAAAATCAACCCAAATACTAATAGCTGATCTGCGGGCTTCATCCTTACTTGAATATAAGCACGAAAATAAATTAACAAAGCATAAAAGCATGCATTCAACTGGGTCAAGGGAATGTGCTGTCCCATGCTTTTAAATCATTGATGATTTTGTGGGCATTTTAGGACATTTTTAACTTTTCTTTTCTATTATTGTAATACTAAAGTGAGAAAAGTAGGGGCCCTAAAACGGAATTTACAAACATTGCCCGCAGACATCATTAATTTGCGCGTAAACGAAATGCCCATTCAAACGAACTAAACAATAACAGGTATTTTGGCCTCAAGTAAGTTACGACTAAAGCAAATATATCGGTGATTCTACCACTAGCAGGTGTTCGTTGTTTGTAGGACTGCCACTCCCTATCACTTTATATCCTTACTGGCTTGTTTGTAGGACTGCCACCCCCTATCACTGTACATCCTTACTGGCCTGTTTGTAGGACTGCCACTCCCTATCACTGTACATCCTTACTGGCCTGTTTGTAGGACCGCCACTCCCTATCACTTTACATCCTTACTGGCCTGTTTGTAGGACTGCCACTCCCTATCACTGTACATCCTTACTGGCCTGTTTGTAGGACTGCCACTCCCTATCACTTTACATCCTTACTGGCATGTTTGTAGGACTGCCACTCCCTATCACTTTACATCCACCCTGGCCTGTTTGTAGGACTGCCACTCCCTATCACTTTACATCCACCCTGGCCTGTTTGTAGGACTGCCACTCCCGATCACTTTACATCCTTACTGGCCTGTTTGTAGGACTGCCACTCCCTATCACTGTACATCCTTACTGGCCTGTTTGTAGGACTGCCACTCCCTATCACTTTACATCCTTACTGGCCTGTGTGTAGGACTGCCACTCCCTATCACTGTACATCCACCCTGGCCTGTTTGTAGGACTGCCACTCCCTATCACTTTACATCCACCCTGGCCTGTTTGTAGGACTGCCACTCCCTATCACTTTACATCCACCCTGGCCTGTTTGTAGGACTGCCACTCCCGATCACTTTACATCCTTACTGGCCTGTTTGTAGGACTGCCACTCCCTATCACTGTACATCCTTACTGGCCTGTTTGTAGGACTGCCACTCCCTATCACTTTACATCCACCCTGGCCTGTGTGTAGGACTGCCACTCCCTATCACTTTACATCCACCCTGGCCTGTTTGTAGGACTGCCACTCCCTATCACTTTACATCCACCCTGGCCTGTTTGTAGGACTGCCATTCCCTATCACTGTACATCCTTACTAGTCTGTTTGTAGGACTGCCACCCCCTATCACTGTACATCCTTACTGGCCTGTTTGTAGGACTGCCACTCCCTATCACTTTACATCCTTACTGGCCTGTTTGTAGGACTGCCACTCCCTATCACTTTACATCCACCCTGGCCTGTTTGTAGGACTGCCACTCCCTATCACTTTACATCCTTACTGGCTTGTTTGTAGGACTGCCACTCCCTATCACTGTACATCCTTACTGGTCTGTTTGTAGGACTGCCACTCCCTATCACTGTACATCCTTACTGGTCTGTTTGTAGGACTGCCACTCCCTATCACTGTACATCCTTACTGGCCTGTTTGTAGGACTGCCACTCCCTATCACTTTACATCCTTACTGGCCTGTTTGTAGGACTGCCACTCCCTATCACTGTACATCCTTACTGGTCTGTTTGTAGGACTGCCACTCCCTATCACTGTACATCCTTACTGGTCTGTTTGTAGGACCGCCACCCCCTATCACTGTACATCCTTACTGGCCTGTTTGTAGGACCGCCACCCCCTATCACTGTACATCCTTACTGGCCTGTTTGTAGGACTGCCACTCCCTATCACTTTACATCCTTACTGGCCTGTTTGTAGGACTGCCACTCCCTATCACTGTACATCCTTACTGGTCTGTTTGTAGGACTGCCACTCCCGATCACTTTACATCCACCCTGGCCTGTTTGTAGGACTGCCACTCCCTATCACTGTACATCCACCCTGGCCTGTTTGTAGGACTGCCACTCCCTATCACTTTACATCCTTACTGGCCTGTTTGTAGGACTGCCACTCCCTATCACTGTACATCCTTACTGGCCTGTTTGTAGGACTGCCACTCCCTATCACTGTACATCCTTACTGGCCTGTTTGTAGGACCGCCACCCCCTATCACTGTACATCCTTACTGGCCTGTTTGTAGGACCGCCACTCCCTATCACTGTACATCCTTACTGGCCTGTTTGTAGGACTGCCACTCCCTATCACTGTACATCCTTACTGGCCTGTTTGTAGGACTGCCACTCCCTATCACTGTACATCCTTACTGGCCTGTTTGTAGGACTGCCACTCCCTATCACTGTACATCCTTACTGGCCTGTTTGTAGGACTGCCACTGATCACTTTACATACCCTGGCCTGTTTGTAGGACTGCCACTCCCTATCACTTTACATCCTTACTGGCCTGTTTGTAGGACTGCCACTCCCTATCACTGTACATCCTTACTGGCCTGTTTGTAGGACTGCCACTCCCTATCACTTTACATCCACCCTGGCCTGTTTGTAGGACTGCCACTCCCTATCACTTTACATCCTTACTGGCCTGTTTGTAGGACTGCCACTCCCTATCACTGTACATCCTTACTGGCCTGTTTGTAGGACTGCCACTCCCTATCACTGTACATCCTTACTGGCCTGTTTGTAGGACTGCCACTCCCTATCACTGTACATCCTTACTGGCCTGTTTGTAGGACTGCCACTCACTCCCTATCACTGTACATCCTTACCTGTTTGTAGGACTGCCACTCCCTATCACTGTACATCCTTACTGGCCTGTTTGTAGGACTGCCACTCCCTATCACTGTACATCCTTACTGGCCTGTTTGTAGGACTGCCACCCCCTACATCACTGTTTGTACATCCACCCTGGCCTGTTTGTAGGACTGCCACTCCCTATCACTGTACATCCTTACTGGCCTGTTTGTAGGACTGCCACTCCCTATCACTGTACATCCTTACTGGCCTGTTTGTAGGACTGCCACTCCCTATCACTTTACATCCACCCTGGCCTGTTTGTAGGACTGCCACTCCCGATCACTTTACATCCTTACTGGCCTGTTTGTAGGACTGCCACTCCCTATCACTGTACATCCTTACTGGCCTGTTTGTAGGACTGCCACTCCCTATCACTTTACATCCACCCTGGCCTGTTTGTAGGACTGCCACTCCCTATCACTTTACATCCTTACTGGCCTGTTTGTAGGACTGCCACTCCCTATCACTGTACATCCTTACTGGCCTGTTTGTAGGACTGCCACTCCCTATCACTTTACATCCACCCTGGCCTGTTTGTAGGACTGCCACTCCCTATCACTTTACATCCTTACTGGCCTGTTTGTAGGACTGCCACTCCCTATCACTTTACATCCTTACTGGCCTGTTTGTAGGACTGCCACTCCCTATCACTTTACATCCTTACTGGCCTGTTTGTAGGACTGCCACTCCCTATCACTTTACATCCTTACTGGCCTGTTTGTAGGACTGCCACTCCCTATCACTTTACATCCTTACTGGCCTGTTTGTAGGACTGCCACTCCCTATCACTTTACATCCTTACTGGCCTGTTTGTAGGACTGCCACTCCCTATCACTTTACATCCTTACTGGCCTGTTTGTAGGACTGCCACTCCCTATCACTTTACATCCACCCTGGCCTGTTTGTAGGACTGCCACTCCCTATCACTGTACATCCTTACTGGCCTGTTTGTAGGACTGCCACTCCCTATCACTTTACATCCTTACTGGCCTGTTTGTAGGACTGCCACTCCCTATCACTTTACATCCTTACTGGCCTGTTTGTAGGACTGCCACTCCCTATCACTACATCCTTACTGGCCTGTTTGTAGGACTGCCACTCCCTATCACTTTACATCCTTACTGGCCTGTTTGTAGGACTGCCACTCCCTATCACTTTACATCCTTACTGGCCTGTTTGTAGGACTGCCACTCCCTATCACTTTACATCCTTACTGGCCTGTTTGTAGGACTGCCACTCCCTATCACTGTACATCCTTACTGGCCTGTTTGTAGGACTGCCACTCCCTATCACTTTACATCCTTACTGGCCTGTTTGTAGGACTGCCACTCCCTATCACTTTACATCCTTACTGGCCTGTTTGTAGGACTGCCACTCCCTATCACTTTACATCCTTACTGGCCTGTTTGTAGGACTGCCACTCCCTATCACTTTACATCCACCCTGGCCTGTTTGTAGGACTGCCACTCCCTATCACTTTACATCCACCCTGGCCTGTTTGTAGGACTGCCACTCCCTATCACTTTACATCCTTACTGGCCTGTTTGTAGGACTGCCACTCCCTATCACTTTACATCCTTACTGGCCTGTTTGTAGGACTGCCACTCCCTATCACTTTACATCCACCCTGGCCTGTTTGTAGGACTGCCACTCCCTATCACTTTACATCCACCCTGGCCTGTTTGTAGGACTGCCACTCCCTATCACTTTACATCCTTACTGGCCTGTTTGTAGGACTGCCACTCCCTGGCCTGTTTGTAGGACTGGACTGGCCTGTTTGTAGGACTGCCACTCCCTATCACTTTACATCCACCCTGGCCTGTTTGTAGGACTGCCACTCCCTATCACTTTACATCCACCCTGGCCTGTTTGTAGGACTGCCACTCCCTATCACTTTACATCCACCCTGGCCTGTTTGTAGGACTGCCACTCCCTATCACTTTACATCCACCCTGGCCTGTTTGTAGGACTGCCACTCCCTATCACTTTACATCCTTACTGGCCTGTTTGTAGGACTGCCACTCCCTATCACTTTACATCCTTACTGGCCTGTTTGTAGGACTGCCACTCCCTATCACTTTACATCCACCCTGGCCTGTTTGTAGGACTGCCACTCCCTATCACTTTACATCCTTACTGGCCTGTTTGTAGGACTGCCACTCCCGATCACTTTACATCCACCCTGGCCTGTTTGTAGGACTGCCACTCCCGATCACTTTACATCCACCCTGGCCTGTTTGTAGGACTGCCACTCCCTATCACTTTACATCCACCCTGGCCTGTTTGTAGGACTGCCACTCCCTATCACTGTACATCCACCCTGGCCTGTTTGTAGGACTGCCACTCCTGATCACTTTACATCCTTACTGGCCTGTTTGTAGGACTGCCACTCCCTATCACTTTACATCCTTACTGGCCTGTTTGTAGGACTGCCACTCCCGATCACTTTACATCCTTACTGGCCTGTTTGTAGGACTGCCACTCCCGATCACTTTACATCCTTACTGGCCTGTTTGTAGGGACTGCCTCTCTTCATCATTATACATCATCATTATACATCATCCCTGTTTGCACAAGACAGAACTCCGTAGATATAGAGAATACTACACGAGTGGCCGTTAGATAGCATTTACGAGTTATTTCAAAATGCACCTAACGAGCGAAAGCGAGTTGGATACGTTTTTAAACAACAAATTGTAAGTTGATTAGTATCTAACCAACACGAAGTAGTATAATTTCTTATACATTTATATCCTCAAAATAAAAACAAACAAACAATCAAACCCCAATAACAACAACAAGTTTAAATTAATTTAAACGTCTTTTCCAACTAAATCTCGTTTACGGATGAGCATGTAGGTAACGTGTGCATCTCAGAGCAAGCAGTTTCCCGTTACTTCTATTCACCGAACCGGCCTCGGTGGCGTCGTGGCAGGCCATCGGTCTACAGGCTGGTAGGTACTGGGTTCGGATCCCAGTCGAGGCATGGGATTTTTCATCCAGATACCGACTCCAAACCCTGAGTGAGTGCCCCGCAAGGCTCAATGGGTAGGTGTAAACCACTTGCACCGACCAGTGATCCACAACTGGTTCAACAAAGGCCATGGTTTGTGCTATCCTGCCTGTGGGAAGCGCAAATAAAAGATCCCTTTCTGCCAATCGGAAGAGTAGTCCATGTAGTGGCGACAGCGGGTTTCCTCTCAAAATATGTGTGGTCCTGAACCATATGTCTGACGCCATATAACCGTAAATAAAATGTGTTGAGTGCGTCGTTAAATAAAACACTTCTTTCTTCTTTTTTTCTATTCACCGAGCAGTTTCAATAGTGCATATGTCATTGGATGGTATGACTGTGGCGGCCAGGTTATCTGATCAGCATCATGTAGCAACCAATCACAAGTCTCAAAAGAGACGAAAATTCTCTAAAACGGGTCATCTCTGGCTTAGCTTTCGCTCGTTAGATACGTTTGGAAACATCACGTTAGATGACATTTAGCGTTCACTCACGTAGTATTTTCTATAGAGACATCCATTCACTGACCCCTTTCAAACAAATGGATGATATATGACATGACTTGTTATGTGATTAATGGCTGGGTAGCTGCTTTGTATGCTGAATTGTTACACTGGGTTTGACAGGGAAGAGGATGCAGTTAGTGAATATGTGCACTTGGTTTACACTGGATACTGCATAATGTCCCCCACAGCACCTTGAAGTCGTGCAACATTTGTGTAAAATGCACAGAACTGGGTGTGATTCAGTCCCTTAGCCCACATGTGTTTGTTTACATTGATATAACGTGAAAAAGAGCCGGACAACAGGGTCGTCCTTTTGAGTGTTCATTGGCACCAGGCAGGTAACGTTTCTTGTGAAATGCCAATGCAATTAATAAAAGTGCTGCAGCCACTGGGGCTACATGAGAAAAAATAGTGTAATTAAGTGTGGTCTGAGGCCTGATATTAGGTGTTCCCACTGGTGGCGCCCGTCATGAGCATGGCATATAGTACTATTGATAAGTCCGTTGTTTTTATCTTTACGATGAAAATATGTATGCTATCTTGATCCCTTTCAATTCATTATAATAGTACTTTATTGTACAATATTTTCACCAAAACGATGAATGCATGAACAAGATCAAAATAGAATATAACATGAGACATATCATTTTAATAGTCAGTGATGCGTCATATCGGGTAATAGCCTCCATAAAACGTTTGGAAAATCTTAATGAGTCTTTGAATGCACTGGCGTAGGAAACGGGGGGTGGGGTGGGGGGTGGGGTGGTATTTTGCTTTATATTTGCTTATAAGTGTAAAAATGTGTAAATATAAAAGTGTGCCCCCCCCCCCCCCCCGCACACGCACACTTTTTGGCACTTTCCTACGCTCGTGGAATGTCACAAACTTCTTGACGCAAAGTTCTGATTTCCTCTCTAAGACTATATGTCAAAATTACCAAATGTTTGACATCCAATTGATTAATAAATCAATGTGCTCTAGTGGTGTCGTTATACAAACAAACAAACACTTTCTGTGACAAAATGATGTGACGTTGTTTGCAATCGGCATACGGTAGCAAGTTGTGATATGCAGACACTACGAGCTGGAACAGAATGAATATTGTTCGACATAAGGGAAGTTTGATTATTTGCAAAGTCGAAGTTTGGAGGCTGTTATCGTTTTGAATCTGTATGAATAGATCGAGGTATGAAACTGAATTTATATGGAACAGAATGAATATTGTTCGACATAAAGGGAAGTTTGATCATTGTAAAGTCGAAGTTTGGATGCTGTTGTCGTTTTGAATCTTTATGCGTAGGTCGAGGTATGAAACTGAGTTTATACTTTCCGACTTTAATTTTTATTGATGGGGTAAACCATTGAAAAAAGGTTTGTTTTGTTTAACAACACCACTAGAGAACATTAATTTATTAATTATCAGCTATTGGATGTCAAACGTTTGGTAATTTTAACATATAGTCTTAGAGAGGAAACCCGCTACAGTTTTCCATTAGTAGCAAAGGATCTTTTATATGAATCATCCAAAACTGACAGGATAGCAATATACCACGGCCTTTGATATACCAGTCGTGGTGCACTAGTTGCAACGAGAAATAGCCCAGTGGGTCCACCGACGGGGAT
This sequence comes from Gigantopelta aegis, assembly GCF_016097555.1. Classification (NCBI taxonomy): domain Eukaryota; kingdom Metazoa; phylum Mollusca; class Gastropoda; order Neomphalida; family Peltospiridae; genus Gigantopelta; species Gigantopelta aegis. Next base: position 38,319,008 of record NC_054699.1, read on the forward strand.
CGATCCCAGACCGACCGCGCATCAGACGAGCACTTTACCACTGGGCTACGTCCCGTCCGGTAAACCATTGAAGGGTATAATATGATAGGCCTATTCGGTTGTTACTGAACTACAGGCCTGATCGCTAATAAAGATGAATAATTCACATAAACATCTGTTTGATGGCACAATATGTCATGAAGCACCATGCAGGGAATATAATTATGATTAATTAAGTACTGTCATTTATGGGTGTCACCAGGATTTTTTTTTAAGGCGTTCGTTTTTTAACGCGAAAACAAAAACAAGTGTTCACACCAGTCACATTTCCCCTGGTGACTCGTTCGTGCGTCTTTCTATACTAAAAGGCAAAAGTTATTGTGACACACAAAAGACAACGATAATTGATGACAAATTTTTACTCCTTTGTTTGAAACGTTATAACATGGGAAGGGAAATGTCCGAAGGTATGGTATGGAAACGAGCAATAGTCCATGAAAAGGGCACACCTGCCATATGCAAATGAGCCACATCACTTGAGGGGGTCCAAAGCGAAGTTCACACAGTCAGTAGAGAGTGTGTCCACTTTGAGCATTGATACAGGCCTGGCAAGTTTTGCTCGAAATAAACGAAAATGCCCGGATCTGGAAAAAATAATTTAATCATATTAGCATTAGGCCTACTACCAAACACCAAACAGTTATTATAGGGTTGCAAACGAATCAATACGCATTTTTGAGGGTAGAATGACGGAAATACATGGTAAAAAAGGTCTCACGTTATCCACATTTTGCCCAAATATCTGTATAATTTTTGCCCGAATTTGAAGTTTTGCTTCCTGTCCCTGTCTCGTACGCTTATTTTGAAGTATACATAGTTCATGCATGTTCTTTTGTCCTTAAAATGCTCCATCTTCCGTAATGATCAAATGGATGCCAAACACACACAGGCCTTCAAACGTATAACTGGTATAGTTGCTAGTCGAAGTTGTAAACTTATGTTTTGTGTAGGCTACAAATATCTTTTAAATAAATACATAAATGTATTCATTTTAGGATACTGAACAGGGGCGTAGGCGGGGGGGGGGGGGGGGTTCGGACGAACCCCCTGCTGAAGCAAATGGTCCGCTTTCAGAACTAAAACATACAGGTTTATACATATGGAGTTTCTGGTGGTGCAAAAACAAAATACAAAAAAGGGTCCACTTGGTTCATATGCGACTCCCAGCCCCCCCCCCCCCCCACCAGGTCCAGATCACGCTACGCCCCTGCTGAACTAAGTTCCAGATTATCATAGGAGAAATACCACTTTAAAACTTTAAACATGACATTGTGTCTTTTCTCATAGTGAAATCTCCCATTGCGGTTGCTTTCTTCTAGTGTTATATTAGGCCAAGTGAAAAGACTGCAATCACGTGACGCAACATTGGGACAAATCGCAGATCTATCAATTATGATAATTAAAAAAAAAAAAAATCCTAGAAATACAGATTTAAAGTTTATCAACACGATATCATTTTCCCCAATATAGAGCGGCAATGATATGAACAAAACACAAAGAAAACCTGGGTTTTTTTTTAAAGACACCACTAGAGCACATTGATAAATTAACCATTGACTATTGGATGTCAAACATGTAGTCATTAGAGGAAACCCATAACATTTTCCCTATTGCAGCAATGAGTCTTTTATATACATGCACTTTCCCAGATAGGAAACCAGCACATACTGGTCACACTGATGCACTGGTTGGAACGAGATAAAAAAAACATTCAGTTGAATGGATCGACCGATGTGGTTCGATCCTACAATGCAAGAACCTCAACCGAGCACTAAACCGACCAGGGGCGGATTATGCTTCAGGTAAGGGGGGGGGGGGGTGATGGTCCAAAACCAATCTGATTAAAATTAGCTCTACTAATTTTAATTAGATTGTTCCGAAACAATATGTAAATGTTTATAATTTGAAATTATAACATTATACCTCAGAGAGAGAGAGAGAGAGAGAGAGAGAGAGAGAGAGAGAGAGAGAGAGAGAGAGAGAGAGAGAGAGAGAGAGAGAGAGAGAGAGAGACTGTTTATTGTAAACTGTTTCAAACTGATGCGCACGTCAGCACTACTTAATACATTCTTTTTTAGTCAAGAGTCCGTGCACCTGGGAAACCCCCATAATCCGCCCTCTGCCGACTGAGCTAAATGCGGCCCCGGACCTGATATAAATGCATATGGATGGTAGGCTATAATTTAGTGTATAAAAAAAAAAAATGGTTTTCATACTTTAAAAAGCAGTGGAAATGTCTTCACTCAACAACTTTATTGACTCCACAATTGTCACATCAATACGTTCATTAATTATAGACAGTTCAGTTTTGTTTCCGTAGCTTAGCACGGGTCACATTATTTCTAGAATCATACATGTATCCATGCTCGTTGTATAGAACGCTTTCTAGCGCTGACAGCCTATTTTCGTAAGGAACGCGGGCCTGAAATAGTTTCGGTCCCTCGAGTTACCGAAGAGTGCAAAGGTCCATGATAACGACAACAAGATCACTGTGGGTAATGATAAATTTAATCTAAGTTGTAGCTACTTGTTGTCAGTGACAGCCGAGATGGGCTGTGCGTAGTGATCATACAAACTGATGCGCTCGTTATTAAACCTAGTGTCACTTTTGTAATTCCCCTCTCATTTACCGACAGCAGATGGTCCTGAACCCTGAACAGCTGGAGTGGACAGTTTACAAGTATGTGACGAAATCGACCGGAATTCACCTGTTATCGCACAAACACAGAAACGAGCTTTGCCTGTTGTTCCCCATCAGTTGTCACGGAATTTGTTTTATGTTATAGCTGTGTATGTTTAACCCTTAACCTGCCGCATTATGTTTGCCAAATTTAAAGAATTTCTCCTGTTCTACAGTTCTAAAACTTAGTAATATTATTAAAATCTGTGGACATTTTAACAAAATAATATGAAATTACACCCATATACCCCTACGGAAGCGTATTAGTGCCACCTAACGCAATAAAATAATTCTATTTGCCTACATATAATCTTGGAAAAATCAACTTTAATTTTGGTAAAATCAAAGGTTGTTGATTTTTCCAAATTTAAAGTTGATTTTTCCAAGATTATATGTTGATTTTTCCAAGATTAAAGTTGATTTTACCAAGATTAAAGTTGATTTTCCCAACGTTAAAGTTGATTTTACCAAATTTAAGTTGATTTTTCCAAGATTAAAGTTGATTTTTCCAACATTATATGTAGGCAAATAGAATTATTTTATTGCGTTTGGTGGCACTAATACGCTTCCGTAATATACACACCATAATGATCCACCTGCATAATGATAGCACATCAAAGGCAGAAAACGGGTTAATATTTTAGCATTCAGAATACAAACCGGCCTTGGTGGCGTCGTGGTTAGGCCATCGGTCTACAGGCTGGTAGGTACTGGGTTCAGATCACAGTCGAGGCATGGGATTTTTAATCCAGATATCGACTCCAAACCCTGAGTGAGTGCTCCGCAAGGCTCAATGGGTAGGTGTGAACCACTTGCACTGACCAGTGATCCATAACTGGTTCAGCAAAGGCCATGGTTTGTGCTATCCTGCTGTTAATTCGGAAAGAGTAGCCCATGAAGTGGCGACAGCGGGTTTCCTCTCAAAATTGTGGGGTCCTTAACCATATGTCTGACGCCATATAACCGTAAATAAAATGTGTTGAGTGCGTCGTTAAATAAAACATTTCTTTCTTTCAGAATACAACATGAAAATTAAATTTCTGTGAAGTGTTGTTCTTCAGTTAATCTCAGGACTGGATCTAGTTTAAACATGTAGTTCATTAGAATAAACCATGGCTTATTTTAATGAACTAATAAACAGGTTGCCAGTTATTGTAAAATGTGTGTCCCATGTGCAACCCCAGCAATTGCCCTCGGCAATCAGCAATGCCGTCGAGTTTTTAATTTTTCACAGCGCTTTTTCGCCTTGGATTATATTCAGTTTTTTTTTTCAATGGCATGTTTTTTTGGCGTGGACACTTTGTTAATTTGCATGGGTTGTATGTGAAACTATTTCAAGAGGGATATAAACCCAATAATAATTGATACTCGGTAAACCCAATAATAACTGATACACAGTTAATTTTATTTTCTACCCCAGCAATTTTTTTCAGTAAAATACTTTTATTTTCGATATCCATATCCATGTTACATGTACTTCATCTATATAATATATTTAAAAAATGTAAATCTGAGTATTGCCATAATTAAGTGTACAAGACTGGGGCAGGAGCAGAACCTCAAATTCGGGTAAAAATGATAGAGATATTCAGGCAAAATGTGCTAATCTAAGAATTTATACCATTGTGTTTTCATCATTCTACCTGCAGAATTAGTTTGAATTAATGTAAAAATGTTTAATGATTCATTTGCCTTTCATATATATACCGGTAGCTGTTTGGCAGTAATGCTAATAGGAAAAACACGTTATTATCCAGATTCTGGCATTTTCATTTACGTGCAAATGCCAGCCTGTCCCCCTAGAAAATAGGAAGGACGGAAATGTTTTATTTAACGACGCACTCGACACATTTTATTTATGGTTATATGGCGTCAGACATATGGTTAAGGACCACACAGATATTGAGAGAGGAAACCCGCTTTTGCTACTTCATGGGCTGCTCTTTTCGATTAGCAGCAAGGGATCTTTTATATGAACCATCCCACAGACAGGATAGTACATACCATGGCCTTTGCTACACCAGTTGTGGAGCACTGGCTGGAATGAGAAATAGCCTAATGGGTCCACCGACAGGGATCAATCCTAGACCGACCACGCATCACAAGGTACGGGACCCAAAAAGTGTTTCCCATGATGTTTGAAATCCTATGACCTGGAATGGTATTATAATCAGACCTCACAGCTTAACGTGGTATATCAAATGCCGTGGTATATGCTATCCTGTCTGTGGGAAAGAGAATATAAAAGATCCGTTGCTGTATTAAGAAAAATGTAGCGGGTTTCCTCTGATGATGAGTCAGAATTACAAAATGTTTGACATCCAATAGCCGATGATTGATTAATCAATGTGCTCTGGTGGTGCCGTTAAACAAAACAAAACAAACTTCTTCAGCACTTAAGGGGAGCTGTCGCACTCACTCTCCTCAGACTGAGTTCAACAAGAGTCATTCTTAGCTCCCTTTAGCATGTGAATTTATAATATGGAATCAGTATGGTAATATATTAAGTGGCTCTGCATTATCTAAGTTAGGGGAACAATCATTCCCATCATTTTTTAAATATTTAGTTTTTATTCTCATCCCAAGAATCGCATTGCATATAAAAGATCCTTTGCTGCATTAAAAAGAATCTAGCGGGTTTCCACCTATGACTACATGTCAGAAATACCAAATGTTTGACATTCAATAGCCAATGATAAATAATCAATGTGCTCCAATTGTGTTGTTAAAGAAAAAAACTTTAATTTTAATTTCTTTTCACGTCGAGGTCTAAAAATAAAAGTTTATTGCGAAATATAAAGGCATAAAATCGAACTCTTTAAAACATGTGATATCATTTTGTATTATTGCACAATCCTGATGATGTCGTATTTAGTACTAACAAAGTCATTGGTTTGTAAGCACTAACTCATGCTTTATATTCGTATGAATATCTTAGTGAAAAAGTATGATCTTTATTTCCTCAGTTATGAGTGCCTCTTAGGATAATAAACAGAGGATACTCCTCTCATGTCTTGTGATGTCATAATTTATCAGCACGAGTTGATGAAAGTATGAAATCCGAGGCTTGCTGAGGATTGTTATACTTTTATCGATTGCTGATAAATTATGACATCACAAAACATGAGGGGGGTATTCTTTTTATCATCCATTATCATTCTTTTCATTTGCAACAAGTGTACACAATGTCAGTAATGTGGGTTGAATGTTACTATATTTGGCAGCGGTAGACTCGTTAACTAGCAGAACATCACTAATGATAGGTTTAGCGCTGAAACATACACAGTGACATAACAGAAGAAGCGATATCTCCTAGGAGAATATCGCAGAAGATATCGCAAATTATAGTGCTAGCGATATCTCCTACAAAGGCCTCTAATAGATGATAAATAAATGTAACTCATCTGTCTCTGTTTTTACCAGATTTCTACATTGTTCCCGCATGGAAGAAGGAATTCAGTCAGTCGTTTCAAGTGATCACGTGATCGTGCCCCTGTCTGATATTTAGACTGAAGATTTCTTCATTGCGAGACAATGATGTCGAAGAGTTACGCCAGGACCATCGAGCTGCCATCAGAAAACTTCTTTCCTAATCTGAAAACTGCTCGTCGCTTTGCTATGGATATAGGTAAGCAAGGGAGGATCCAAGAAATATTTTGTGGATGGGTGGGTGGGGGGGGGGAGGGGAAGGCTAATGAGAAAAGGACATATGGACCAATGCATCAAAAGGGCATCCCGTTGGAAAAAAACAAAATTTGCAAAAAAAGTGAGCACTTGAATCTTTTTAGGGGGTGACAGTTACCCCCCCCCCCCCCCTCCACCTGATCCCCCCTTGGATCTGTCTCAGGTAAGGAATAAGTGGTGAGACATAGAGGATCCTCCCTGAGAGTCTTGTGATATCATAATTTATCAGCACCAGTTTATAAAAGTATGAAATCCGAAGCTTGCCGAGAATTTTATACTTATATAAACAAGTGCTGATAAATTATGTTATCACAAGACACGAGGGGGGTATTCTTTTTATCATCCATTATCATTCTTTTCATTTGCGACAGTTGTAAAAAATGTCAGTAATGTGTGTTGAATGTCGGCGGTAGACTCGTTAACTAGCAGAACGGCAGTGGCGTGACGTCACTAATGGTAGGTTTAGTGCTGAAACAGACACTGTGACGTAACAAAACATTGTCTTGTGATTAAAATTTGACTAATCAAGATTATAAAGAGATATCGCAAATTATAGTGCCAGCGACATCTCCTACAAAAGCCTTTAATGGATGATAAATGGAGATATTTTTAGTAGACATGATATGTAAGTACAAATGTCAATGAAGCAAGATGAAATCTGTCACAGAGAGGAAAGTTATTGTTTGTTTTGTTTAACGACTCCACTAGAGCACATTGATTTATTAATCGTCGGCTATTGGATGTCACACATTTAGTAATTTTGACATATTACTTAGTTTGTTTTGTTTGACAACACCACTAGAGCACATTGATTTATTAATCGTCGGCTATAGGATGTCACACATTTAGTAATTTTGACATATTACTTAGTTTGTTTTGTTTGACAACACCACTAGAGCACATTGATTTATTAATCGTCGGCTATTGGATGTCACACATTTAGTAATTTTGACATATATATATATATATTTATATATATATATATATATATATATATATATATATATATATATATACATGTAGTCTTAAAGGAAATGCATTACATTTTTCCATCAGTAGCAAAGGATCTTTTATATGCACAATCACATAGGCAGGATAGCACATACCACAAGCTTTGTAATACCTGTCTTGGTTCACAGGTTGAAATGAGAAATAATCTAATTGGCCCACCGATGGGGATCGATCCTAAACTGACCATGTATCGGGCAAGCGCTTTACCACTGGGCTTCGTCCCGTCCCCCTGGTAACCTATATATACAGATACATCATGCCAGCAAAACTTTAAAGGGACGGCCCTGAGTTTCCTGCTGTTAACAGACACTGTATTTTTAACAAACAGCATTTTTAATGATGAAAATGACGTGAAATGATTTCACTTGAACAGTTTCCCTTCTTTGTTTTTTTACATTAAGCTAAACTAAAATTATTGATAAAAAAAACAATCTAAAATATTGGTGGTAAGAGATGTAGTATTTTCATTTCTCACGAGTAAACTCTGTAATCTTGTATTCATTCTAGTGGTGTTGTTAAACAGAACAAACTAACTTTTAATTATTCTTTTCATTATTATTATCTTTTTTCATACCTGCTGTTTTAGTGGGTTTTAAATATTAACTTCTTCTTCTTCTGTGTTCAAGCTATAGTTGATCATGCTTTAGATTTGGAGTCCGGTTGTGGTGATAAAAAAACGCTGTCTCTGTCAAGTCTTCTTTGGAACCCCAAAGCTTAACAACCAGTGTTGCTCGTTCAGCCAGTGCTTTATCCTGGCTTTGAATATTAACAAACCCCCACAAGCTGTTGGACACAGCCACTGTAATTATTTGGTAGCCCAGGAGTGAAAAAAAAGAAACTATCATAGTGTGTAAAGCAGAGCGGTGTTAATAGTTTGTTAATATGGTTTTGTTTTCAGGCGGGTCTCTGGCGAAGGTGGCATATTGCTCGACAATTCAGAGAAGAACGTCTCTAGTGTTTGATGAAGAGGTAAGATCGACGAAGTAGACCTATGTGTGATGTTGCTCGGTTTGTCTTTAGCCAGATGGTCTGTATTTAAAACAAGAACTCTGCAGAATAAAATATTTCGCTTCTCAAAAATTGGTTTGGTATAACAGAAAAAAAATTATATGATTTTTCATAAGTTAATCTGTTTTCTTATTTTGTTGTAATCCCTCCACCCTAAAAAAAAACCCCCAGCAATCCCAATTTGTCAGAATTGTTTCACAATCCATACAAGTAAATATTTTAAAGTTAAATGAAAGAAAAGGAGAGGAATTTTTGTTTAACAAAACCTCAGCACATTTTAGACTTCTGCTATTTGATGTCTAACATGATGTTTTATCTGACATTTCTGTTGAGAGAGAGGACACCTCTGGCCGTTGAAGCATCAGAGGATCTTTGATATTAACTTTCCCATAGGCAGGACAGTACATACCACAGCCTTTGATGTACCAGTGATGGAGGTCGTGTTGGCGTGGGGAAGAACAAAAGTCCATTAATGGTGACTGATCCTGTGACCCACCACATCTCAGGCGAGCGCTCTACCACATGCAGGACAGTACATACCACAGCCTTTGATGTACCAGTGATGGAGGTCGTGTTGGCATGCAGGACAGTGCATACCACAGCCGTTGATGTACCAGTCATGGAGGTCATGTTGGTGTAGGGAAGAGCACAAGTTCGTCTATGGCGACTGATCCTGTGACCCACCACACCTCAGGCGAGCGCTCTACCACATGCAGGACAGTGCATACCACAGCCGTTGATGTACCAGTGATGGAGGTTGTGTTGGCATGGGGAAGAACACAGCCTTTGATGTACCAGTCATGGAGGTCATGTTGGTGTAGGGAAGAGCACAAGTTCGTCAATAGCGACTGATCCTGTGACCCACCACGCCTCAGGCGAGCGCTCTACCACATGCAGGAGAGTGCATACCACAGCTGTTGATGTACCAGTGATGGAGGTCGTGTTGGCATGGGGGAGAACACAAGTCCATCAATGGCGATTGATCCTGTGACTCACCACACCTCAGGCGAGCGCTCTACCACACGCTGCCCTCCTTAAAGTTCAATAGAGTGAAACCCTTTTAAACTGGACCCTCAGTAAACTGGAATTGTGTCTAAACCGGAGGTTTTTCACAGCCCCTTTTTAAATATTGGTACAGAACAGACCTCTCTAAACTGGACACCCCTTAAAATGAGAATTTTTACTTGGTCTCATGGGTGTCTGGTTTAATGAGGTTTCGTTGTATATATAAAGGTTGGGATTTAGCTCAGTCAGTTGAGTGCTTGCCTGAGGTGCTTGCGTCGCAGGATCGAATCACCTCGGTGGATCCATTCAACTGATTGGGTTTTTTCTTGTTCCAACCAGTGCACCACAACTGGACAAAGGCTGTGGTATGTGCTTTCCTGTCTGGGAAAGTGCATGTAAGAGATCCCTTGTTGCATTAGGAAAACTGTAGCGGGTTTCTTCTGATGACTACGAGTCAGAATTACCAAATGTGTTCCAGTGGTGTCGTTAAACAAAACAATCTTTACTTTACTGTATGTATTAAAAGAGAATACTACATAAGTGGCCATTAGATGCCATTTCTCTTACAACGAGTTGTTTTAAAATGTATCTAAGGAGCAAAAGTGAGCTGGATACATTTTTAAACAGCAGGTTTTAAGATAACGGACTAACGGACACAAATGTAGTATTCTATTTCTTACATACCAAAAACCAGGTTTGAAGCAAATTTAAACGTCTTTTCCAACTAAAACGTATTTACAGTCTGTGCGTTTAGTTGACTAATGCATGAATTAAAAAATCAATGTCAGGTTAACAACACATCACAGTTTTAATTGATTTTGATCCTGCTTTTTTTTCATTAGATGGTATGGCATTGATGACCTGTTCATCTCTTAGGAGCAGCCAGTTGTATGTCTTGAAATTGTTATCGCAGGGTGGCAACGACGGCAATTGCCATTGTTGAGATATAAATTGCCGTAGGTAGAGATCATCACCGATGCCATCGGTAAAGCTCCTCAACAATGGCAAAATATATACACCTGGTGTACATTATCTGCCAATATTTAATATTTGCACATTTAAAAGATGTCTACATATAACAAGATAGCCTTTCAGTCAGGTTTATTTGCTGCAAATGTCACTTTAAAAAAATATTGCCATAGGCAGGCTCAAAATTGCCGACGGAGGACTGTTTCACCCTTTGCAATGCTTTTAAAAATTGCAGTGGGAGACAAATTCTTAAGTTCGAGCCCTGTATCACACGTGTGTGTTAACTGTTACAGAAATAATGAATGATTTTCTCATCAGTGGGTGTGTAAGAAGTACAATACAGTTGAATCCACTTAATTGCATATTGATTTGTACAGGGAACATTTTGTTCAGTATCGCATCGCGGTTTCGCTACGCAAGTTTCAAAGATCGCTTCACAATTTTAACACATTAAACAGTAGTTGCTAATGAATTTTTAATTGACGTTCTCGTTTGGTAATCAAGATTTTGTAAACAAAATGGTCCCTGTTTATAGAATAAATGGGTTATTTGCATATTATTCTTCTGCACAAAACTTTTTAGCGTTAAACCAGTACAAATAATTCTGCATAATCGAATAGCTTTATAAACATGTATATTATTATTGGTTATTTGCATAAGAAAACATATTTACATTAATTTTTAACATCAACAGAACAGCGACCCTGACCACATCTACAACATTTCGGAAGCTGAGGAGGTGATCATTAGACTTCACTTTGTGAAGTTCGAGACGAAGTACATCGAGACATGTCTGGACTTTGTGCAGAAGAATCTCATCCAATCAAAACCCAGCTTTATGAAGGACAAGTGCATCAAAGTGACGGGAGGCGGGGCTTACAAGTACAAAGATTTGATCACTGCCAAACTTGGTGTGGAGTAAGTTTAACATAGAGCTGATTTCCGCCAAACTTGATGTGAAATAAGTTTAACAAAGAGCTGATTTCCGCCAAACTTGGTGTGGAGTATGTTTAACAAAGATGTGATTACTGCCAAACTTGGTGTGGAGTATGTTTAACAAAGATCTGATTACTGCCAAATTTAGTGTGAAGTAAGTTTAACAAAGATCTTATTACTGCAAAACATGGTGTGGAGTAAGTTTAACAAATATCAGATTACTATCAAACTTGGTGTGGAGTAAGTTTAACAAAGATCTGATTACTGCCGAACTTGGTGTGGAGTAAGTTTAACATAGAGCTGATTTCCGCCAAACTTGATGTGAAATAAGTTTAACAAAGAGCTGATTTCCGCCAAACTTGGTGTGGAGTATGTTTAACAAAGATGTGATTAACAAACTTGGTGTGTGACAAAGATGCCAAACTGCAAAACATGGTGTGGAGTATGTTTAACAAAGATACTATTACTGAGTAAGTTTAACCAAATTTAGTGTGTGAGTAAGTTTAACATAGAGCTGATTTCCGCCAAACTTGATGTGAAATAAGTTTAACAAAGAGCTGATTTCCGCCAAACAAAGATCTTTAACAAAGATGTGATTACTGCAAAACATGGTGTGGAGTAAGTTTAACAGAATATTTAGATTAGTTTAACAAATATCAGATTACTATCAAACTTGGTGTGGAGTAAGTTTAACAAAGATCTGATTACTGCCGAACTTGGTGTGGAGTAAGTTTAACAAAGATCTGATTTCTGCGAACTTGTAAGTATTGCACTGCATGGAGTAATTAATGGTGGTGTGGAATGATAACTGTATGCTAAATATCTGAAGTCAGTGTTTTTGCCAGTAAGAAATTTTTTGGATATGTTACTATGGAATTTAATATTTACAAGGTGTGTGCTGAATGCAACCGCAGTCGACGGGGTATGGGGGCCTCCCCCAGAAAGAAACTGGGTTAAGTTTAGAATTATGGTTAAGAAAATCGTACAGTAGTAAGAGTGATTAATTTTGTCAAAAGATTAACTTAAAAAAAGAAAGTCTGTAAAACAATTTGGGTATCGTGTCATACACGTTTTTACCCTCTGTCAGAAAGTCTGGTTCAAGTGGAAAATATAACAAAACAGATGGTGTTCTGACTAGTTGTGTGGTATTTGCAGGTGAATATTAAAAAATTAGATACTACAGTAAACAACACTATTGTTTGTTTTGTTTTAGTTTTTTCCTTTTTCTTTGGGAAAACAAAACTGCGGCAGTCTTATTCTTTAGCAAGCATTACGCTACTTAGTGGACAGTTTTCAGTTGACTTGGTTCTGAATGAACACTTACATTTACTTCACTTCAGGGTCGATAAGGAAGACGAAATGTCATGTCTGATCAAGGGATGTAACTTTCTCCTGAAAAACATCCCGGACGAGGCGTTCAACTACCAGCGCCATGGCAACCCGGAATATCAGTTCCAGGGCACGGACCCGGATATATTCCCGTACCTTCTTGTCAACATCGGGTCGGGAGTCAGCTTAGTAAAGGTAATGTGCCGATATACATACCTCATGATACGATATGATACATAACCCATGATTCGATATGTATCACACACTGGCGTAGCCAGAATTTTATATTGGGGGTGGGGTGGGGGGGGGGGGGGGATGGGGGAACCCACACTATGTATGTATGTATTTGTGATTTTATAAAATTTAATACAGTAAAACATAAAAAAAGGTTTGATTGGGGGTCCGTGGACCTCCTGACACCCTCCCCCCTCCTCTCCGCTACACCACTGGTATCACAATACCTGTTTCGTGAGGTTGAAGTTTGAGTGAAGTGATTTAAAAAACAAAACAAACAAGAAAAACATGATACAAGTGAAACACTGATTAAACATGGTTGGAAATACAACATAGACATATTGACATATAAGCAGGCACTTATTCTCTGTCCAATTCACTGTTTTTCCTTGAAGGAAATAACTTGTCAGTAAGTACATGTTAGTATGAATTAGTGTTGGTAAATCGATGTAAAAATAGGAATTGATTCCTAAGTAAGGATATCGTGTATTGTATCGTCAGCAATAGTATTGTGACGCATCGATGCATCATTCATTTCAACCTATTTTCATGCTTATATCCAATTACGATTCAAGCACGCTGTCCTGGGCACCCACCTCAGTTATCTGGGCTGCCTGTCCAGGACAGTGGCTTAGTTGCTAGTTGGTTAGTGAGAGAGAAGAGGGTGTATTGGCCTTACACCTACCCACTGAGCCCTTAAGAATTCACTCTGGGTTGGAGCTGGTGTAATAGCCCACAATATACCCCCACCAAACTATACCCGGGGTATAAACTGGACTAGCCCAGAATATACCCCGGGGTATAAAACAGGCTAGCCCAGAATATACCTCTCTAGTCTGTATTTCAGTGTCCAGAGGTTTCTTTTTCCATCATAATTTATATATTTTGGGCTAAAGAATATCGAAATATTTTCTAAAATGACTAATCTGTAATAGTTTTATATTTATGAAAGCAATAGTTGCTTTTATTTTAAAGCGTTTATTATTATTATTTATTTATTTATTTATTTTGTATACAGGTTAGTAATAAAAAATGAGGGTTAGGATTATAAAACAATCTAGCCCACTTTTACCCCGGGTATAGTTTGGCAGGGGGTATATTTTGGGCTGTTACACCTGTACCGGATTGCGAACCCAGTACCTACCAGCCTGTAGTCCGATGGCTTAACCACTACGCCACTGAGGCCGATGCATCAGTGTATTGTGACACCCCTACTTTATGTACTTAGCACACACCTACCAAATAACTGTCAGCAATAGTATTAAAACATTGCCAAACACACACCACTCATCAAGATAGGCGTGTCAGCATTAAGCAAGTACTGATGAAAGATGGCGACAAAACTGCTTATTAGACGTTATTGTCACATCTTAACCCAGCTCACACGTGACTGTCACAACATAACCCAGCTCACACGTGACTCACATCTTAACCTAGCTCACACGTGACTGTCACAACATAACCCAGCTCGCACGTAATTGTCACATCTTAACCCAGCTCACATGTGACTGTCACATCTTAACCCAGCTCACATGTGACTGTCGCAACATAACCCAGCTCACACGTGACTGTCACATCTTAACCCAGCTCACATGTGACTGTCACGTCTTTACACAGCTCACACGTGACTGTCACATCTTTACCCAGCTCACTCCAACTGATTGATCAGTCAGGAGTTGTTAATAACATTGATGTGTCGGTATTGTTGGTAGGTGTGTGCTGGGCATCAAGTTGAAAAATATGCCGTTCTTTACATGTTTTAAAGGGGAAGTAAACTCCAACATGAGCCTTATGTTTTGGAAAGATGCATACCCAGACCACCAACACATACATTGTACTGACACTTTAAGAAATGTTAATATAAAAAAAAATGTGATTATTCCTGCTAACTGGGGGCAGCCATTTTCTTTTGTTTTCATATGTGCTGGGCTTTAACATACTGTAAACTGGATTAATATTGTGAAATAATTGTTTAATTCACGAATATGCACCTTATGTCAAAGTTTGAGTTGCGCTATCAAATATTTATAGAAAAAAAAATATGCCTGTGGTTGGTTGTAATATATGCACCTTATGTCAGAGTTTGAACTGCACCATCAAATATTTATAAAGAAAAAACTGCCTGTGGTTGGTAGTAATATGTGACAGTGATTATTTGTGCTAATACAATTATCCATTAATACGCTTTTATTTGCTACACAGTTACATGTATATAGTTTATAGTACTACTTTATAGTAGTAGTTGGAACAGTGCAGGGTATCCCCCAAAATGGTCTGATTTTCAAACAATAATGAGGGTTGCTAATCAAAATATTATTTTAATGGTCGATTCCCCATTTCATAAACAGGAGACGGCTAGGAACTAGTTTTGGTTGTACAGATGTTTAAAGAATAACCATGAGAGCTGTGATTTTAATAGAATTCTGTCAATATTTATTTTATTAGAATCATTTTTCATTTTCTTCATTTTTCAATGATGTAGTGGTTATGCCATCGGTTTTGAGCCTGGTAGGTCCTAGGTTCACATCCCACCTGAGGCAATGGGGGATTTTTCATGCCAGTACTGGCTCCAAATCAGAGTGAGTACATCTCTAGGCTCAGGGCGGGATTTAGCTCAGTCGGTTGAGTGCTCGCTGGATGTGCTTGCATCGCATGATCGAACCACCTCGGTGGATCCATTCAGCTGATTGGGTTTTTTCTCATTCCATCCAGTGCATAACAACTGGACAAAGGTCGTGGTATGTGTTTTCCTGTCTGTGGGAAAGTGCATATAAAAGATCTCTTGTTGCATTAAAAAAAATGTAGTGGGTTTCCTCTGTTGACTACGAGTCAGAATTACCAAATGTCTGACATCCAATAGCCGATGATTAATTAATCGATGTGCTCCAGTGGTGTCGTCAAACAAAAAACTTCAGGCTCAATGGGTAAGTTTCGCCCACTTCTCAGCCCATCGCTGACTGTCTCCCGAGTGTATGACCCCGACATGGGGAATGATTACCCGGCATGCACGGCAGGTTCTGTGTACCCCTGTGGGCGGAGCACACGGCCCTGTTAAGTAGTGCCATACTGAAATAAAAATATACTGCAGCTTCACCATTAATCTCATCATCTTCAATGTTTGTAATGTCAAAAAACTAAAAAAACCCCACCCAAAATGTCTTTGTCTCTGTGTTAAATGTTTGCTGCATTTTTTTTATCATATCTCGCCATTTGTAAACTGATGCTCTTGGTTTTGTAGGTGGAATCTGAGAACAAGTTTGAGCGAATTGGTGGAACATCAACTGGAGGTGGAACGTTCTGGGGATTGGGCTCTCTGCTCACCTCGGCTAAAGTAACGATAACAGATCTACAGACAATTTAATACACAACTAGCTCACTGTAGTACACTTGTATTTTTACTAATTATTTGAAGTGCAATTGTCAAAATTAAAATTGGCTACATTCAACATATTTCAGTTAATCATTTTAAATAAAGCTGTTTCAATTTTTTATTGTTCTTAGGGGATAGCCCTACTGTCTTTTCCGATTTGCGGACGTATATCGGTGGTTTTACTGTTGCAAATTTAGTTTTATTGGCAATGCGTTATTCTAATTAAACTGTTTGTTGGTGATTTTAAATAGGAAATTGTCACCTTTTAGTAAGAATAAGTATATAAACGTAACCAGCTGGTGACGTCATTAGGCAGCCAATTAACAGACAAAGGGTAGTCGAACAGTTAGCAACTTGAACATAGATGTGTAATTTGACATATTTAATAAGCTCTCGTGATTAGATAATGACTAATAAAGAATGACATGTTCATTTCTGCCATAAAAACGTCTCAGTATTTAACGACTTCTGTACGTAATATGAACGCTACAGAAATTGTCTTCATGACATCATTACAAAACAACCCTGTTCTTTGCTTAAGCTATGATGTATTTCTGCCAGAAAATTTGCGATCTGTATATCAGTGATTTTACCACCTGCAATTTTTAGTAGAGATCCAGTCAGATTCATTAGTACAAATGTGTTGAATTGGAATCATACTTTGATGATGATTATGATGATGTTGACCCCCAATAACGATGTGAATCGATGCTATTCATGGTGCGGTTAAACATTCATCCATTAACCGTCTCTTTTGTAATGCAAGTTTCGTGTAATGAGGTTCACATTTTGGTATCAGTACATGTTGATCTATAGTCTTTCCCATCGGGGAATGTCGTTCTATTACTATCGTATTTACTACAAGTTATTTATTTCTGATCCGATTTTTTTCAAAATTACACACAAAAATATTGATTTTTTTAAAATTATTATTTCCAAAACACTTTTTTTTCTTATGTGAAATCAAACTGAAATTATTTATAATTTTAACATTGTTCATGGCGGCTACATGAGACGGATTGTAGTAACTGTTTTAACAATGTTCATGGAGGCTGGAACGGACTCTCTTTGTGTATATTTTGTAGACATTCGATGAGCTGCTGGAGCTGGCGTCTCGCGGAGATCACCGGTCATGTGACATGCTGGTCAAGGACATATATGGAGGCTCCTACCCTCTGATTGGTCTGTCCGGTGATGTGATCGCTAGCAGCTTCGGAAAGGCCGCTCGGCCAAATAAAGACCATGTAAGCATGCCGATACATTTAGTTATAGTAATATTGACTTTTATTATCTGTAGATAATTGTGGAGTGGCAGAATTTAACTCAGTCAGTTGAGCACTCGCCTGAGGTGCTTGCATCACAGGATCGAATCACATCAGCGTAAAATGTTTCTTTGTATTATATGTGTTGGGGGGGGGGGACGTAGCCAAGTGGTATAGCGCTCACTTGATGCAAGGTCAGTTTGGGATTGATCCCTGTCAGTGGGCCCATTGAGCAATTTCTCATTCCAGCCATTGCACCACAACTAGGGTATCAAAGGCTGTGGTATGTGCTATCCTGGTTGTGGGATAGTGCATATAAAACATCTCTTGATACTAATGGAAAAAATGTAGCGGTTTTTCTCTCTAAGACTATATGTTAAAATTACCTAATGTTTGACATCCAATAACCGATGATTAATAAATCAGTATGCTCTAGTGCTGTCATATGTATTGTACCCAATATATGTTTAATGATAATGAAGGAAAGCTTGGATTCTTTTCAAAATATCATATACTGGTCATTCGTATAATAAATAGTGTGAGATGTCATTCTGTTTTCAGTAAGTGCACTACACAACAAATCAAACTATTCAAGAGAAAATTTTTTTTCATTTTCATTTCAACTTATTTTCGTGCTTATATCCAATAAACATTCAAGCACACTGTCCTGGCATACACCTCAGCTATGTGGGCTGTCTGTCCAGGACAGTGGGTTAGTTGTTAGTTGGTTAGTGGTTAGTGAGAGAGAAGAGGGTGTAGTGGTCTTACACCTACCCACTGAGCCATTAAGAACTCGCTCTGGGTTGGAGCTTGTACCAAGCTGCGAACCCTGTACCTACCAGCCTGTAGTCCGATGGCTTAACCACTGTGCCACCGAGGTGAAAATGATGTGAACTACCTCACTATTCAAGGGAGTTAACTCTTTTTTTTTCTTTCAGCCAAAAAGCAATTTTAATGCAGAATTTTGAATAATTTTTATAAACCTGAAATAACCTTCATTTGAAATGAAAACATATACCGGGACGTAATGTCATCTCCCGGGGTTTGACTAAAAACATTTTTGTCTTGATTTTAATTTAAACGTTATTGTAAAGTTAATGTTTAAAAATGTTTAAATGGCAGTAAACTGAGGACAATTTGTTTTAGACACGGCATAGTGGGGGGGGGGGGGGGGGGGGCTGGATCAATATTTCTGAATCAAAAATATTATTGGTAGTAAATCTTAAGTCATTTCAGGATATTTACTGGGGAAGCATATTCCTGAACCCCCTAGAAACTTTGCTTTGCACCCTTGATCTCAGCCAAGGGCTGGGACATAGTCCAGTGGTAAAGTGCTCGCTTGATACGCGGTCGGGTGTGGGATCGATCCCCGCTGGTGGGCCCATTGGGCTATTTCTGGTTCCAGCCAGTGCACCACGACTGGTATATCTAAGGCCATGGTATGTACTACCCTGTCTGTGGGATAGTGCAAGTAAAAGATCCCTTGCTGCTAATCGAAAAGAGTAGCCCATGAAGTGGCGATAGCGGGTTCCTCTCTCAATATCTCTGTGGTCTTTAACCATATGTCCGACGCCATATAACCGTAAATACAATGTGTTTAGTGCGTCGTTAAACAAAACATTTCCTTCCTTCCTGCTTTTAAAAATGTTTTTTCTGTGTTGTTTTGTATTCAAGGACAAGGTATTCAGTGAGGAGGACATTGCTCGAAGTCTCTTGCTCTGCATCAGCAACGACATCGGCCAGATCGCCTTTCTGCATGCCAAGATACACGGACTGAGGAAGATATACTTTGGCGGATACTTCATCCGCGGCCACCCCTTCACCATGCACACCATCACCTATGCTATTAACTACTGGTCAAAGGTCAGTTTGTTAATACTTCATCCGCGGTCGCCCCTTCACCATGCACACCATCACCTACGCTATTAACTACTAGTCAAAGGTCAGTTTATTAATACTTCATCCGCGGTCACCCCTTCACCGTGCACACCATCACCTACGCTATTAACTACTGGTCAAAGGTCAGTTTATTAATACTTCATCCGCGGTCACCCCTTCACCGTGCACACCATCACCTACGCTATTAACTACTGGTCAAAGGTCAGTTTATTAATATTTCATCCGCGGTCACCCCTTCACTGTGCACACCATCACCTATGCTATTAACTACTGGTCAAAGGTCAGTTTATTAATACTTCATCCGCGGTCACCCCTTCACCATGCACACCATCACCTATGCTATTAACTACTGGTCAAAGGTCTGTTTATTAATACTTCATCCGCGGTCACCCCTTCAGCATGCACACCATCACCTACGCTATTAACTACTGGTCAAAGGTCTGTTTATTAATACTTCATCCGCGGTCACCCCTTCACCATGCACACCATCACCTATGCTATTAACTACTGGTCAAAGGTCTGTTTATTAATAATCCATCCGCAGTCACCCCTTCAACATGCACACCATCACCTATGCTATTAACTACTGGTCAAAGGTCAGTTTATTAATACTTCATCCGCGGTCACCCCTTCACCATGCACACCATCACCTACGCTATTAACTACTGGTCAAAGGTCAGTTTGTTAATACTTCATCCGCGGTCACCCCTTCACCATGCACACCATCACCTATGCTATTAACTACTGGTCAAAGGTCTGTTTATTAATAATTCATCCGCGGTCACCCCTTCACCATGCACACCATCACCTACGCTATTAACTACTGGTCAAAGGTCAGATATTGATTTTTCATTCCATTACCATGCATACCATTACCTACGCTATTAACTACTGGTCAAAGGTCAGATATTGATTTTTCATTCCATTACCATGCATACCATTAACTCTTTCCCTCCCATTCTCGATTGCAGTCGAGACGTGCAAAACTAATGTAAAAGCCCAATCTCGACTGTAGTCGAGATGCGACCAGTCTTCGTAAACACAGCTGTCAACATTCACAGGAGTTATCTATCTTGATTCTGTGAATGTTAGGACATAGTAGAATGACAATCGAATATGTGTGATGTACATTTTAAGATCTAAACCATAAACAGTAAAAACTCTCTAAACTGGACATCCACGGGACCAAATAAAAAGTCGAAGTTCAAGGGGTGTCTGGTTTAGAGAGGTTTTAACCTGTACTAATAGTTAGAAAGGGATGTCGGTTTACAGAGTGTCCTGCTTTGAGAGGTCCCACTGTATATAAAAGCTATTCTTGATGCTATTGGAGGTGTCAAATCAACCAATTAACTCCCATGTTCAATTTTGATGAACCATTCTAAATTATGAGTCAAAATTACCTTCAAGAAATGACACAACATTTTTTATTTGGCTTTAATCCTACAGGACATTTGCAAATTCAATAGCACGAAAACCAACCCCTCGTCCGCTACCGACCCGTGTGCTCCCTTGCACATACCAGTGCAGGCGACCCCCTCTTATACCCACACCAAACCTTTTCCTGTCCTGGACGGAGGAGCCGGCAAAAGTCAACACCTGTGCCCATGACAGGCGTGTGCTACAACAGCTCATTCAGAATGTGCACCTAAAAACCTATGACCTGACCTATTGGAGGTTTGAGTGTGAAATTCAACCCATAAAGGCTAATTTTATATTGTTTTTTTCTCTCTCAAAATATATCTTTTATTATTTTGGATAAATTTAACCTATGTGTTGTACATAGATGCTACTTTGGCACTAGTGTTGTTTTTTTCTTCAAAAGGTTTATCTATTTCATTACTATAGTGTCAGTTTAAGCTATGTATTGTATACTATTAAATGCTATTTGTGGTGCTACTTATTTTTCTTTAAAAAATGGTTATCTATTTGATGATTATTGTAGGGTGAAATTCAAGCCATGTATTTGCGACATGAAGGCTATCTCGGTGCTATTGGGGGTTTTCTCAAAGGAACTGAAGAGGAAGGTAAGTAGGCCTTTGTCATAGTTAAACATGTAAAACTGTAAACAGTGTTTATTGTTTATATTGTACTAAAATATTCTTAACTTTTAGCAATGCTTACAAATTACCAGTACTACCAAAAATGGGTAATTTTTAAATACTGTAAACCGGATTAATATTGTGACGTGTTTTTTTCGTGAATACGCACCTTAGCTCTTGTTTGCGATGTTTAGATTTTGTGAATGATGCATGTAAAAATAATGCATGCATATAAATTTTGTGACTTGAGCTTGGGCGTAAATGACATGATTTTGTCCCTGTAAGCTGATCTTACGAGAAACAGAATAAGATTTATTCAAATAGGGATTCTTGAAAGGTGTTATAAACAAGACTTCCTTAAATATATGTCATAGATCTGTCATTTTCTACTTTAGTATGGTTTGTTTGGGTGTGACGATTGTCAAAAAATTACATTTAGCAATTCTAGGCATATATCATATAACACACAAATGTACCTCAAAACATTAAAAATGATTCCCATTTGTAAACATAATCCCAGCTGAAACTAAAATTAAACACCTGTATGTCTTATTTTGAAACATCGGTGGGTATTGATAATTATCATCCATTAAAGGCTTTTGAAGGAGATATCGCTGGCACTATAATTTGCGATATCTCCTGCG
This sequence comes from Gigantopelta aegis, assembly GCF_016097555.1. Taxonomy (NCBI): domain Eukaryota; kingdom Metazoa; phylum Mollusca; class Gastropoda; order Neomphalida; family Peltospiridae; genus Gigantopelta; species Gigantopelta aegis. The sequence goes on from NC_054699.1 coordinate 38,341,117, forward strand.
ATATTCTCCTAGGAGATATCGCTTCTTATAATCTTGTTCTTACATCACTGTGTTTGTTTCAGCGCTAAACATGTCATTAGTGACATCACGCTACTGCCGTTCTGCTAGTTAACGAGTCTACCGCTGCCAAATATAGTGACATTCAACTCACATTACTGACATTGTTACTGTCGCAAACGAAAAGAATGATAATGGATGATAAAAAGAATACCCCCCCTCGTGTCTTGTGATATAATTTATCAGCACTCGTTGATAAAAGTATAAAAATCCTTGGCAAGCCTCGGATTTCATACTTTTATCAACTCGTGCTGATAAATTATGATATCACAAGACACTCGGAGAGTATCCTGTCAATCTCGGTTGAAGTTTCACAAACAGCAGCTTGCTACTTTTGTGTTTTCAGATGAGGAGAAATACTCATGGGGAGAGCACTTCGTCGGCAGTTCCGGACTGGCCAGTCCGAGTCAGGCGGGATTCATGTTGGGCACTTCAAAGAGTTCTAAGGTCTGTAAAAAAAAAAGATAAAAGAAAGAAATCTTTTATTTAACGACGCATTCAAAACATTTTTATTTACCGTTATATGGCGTCAGACATATGGTTAAGAACCACACAGATATTGAGAGAGGAAACCCGCTGTTGCCACTTCATGGGCTACTCTTTTCGATTAGCAGCAAGGGATCTTTTATATGCACCATTCCACAGACAGGATAGTACATACCACAGCCTTTGATATACTTTTACTTTTCTTTTTACGTCATACCAATCTGAAATGATTTACAAAAAACATGTTTATAGAATGATGGGATGGACTATAGGCACTGTGGGTTGAGGGATTAATCACCAGACTTTAGTTTTTGAAAAGGCGAGTGAAAAATCGAACACCTCAAACGCTTATGTGATTGAAAAATCGCAAAATGCTTAGGCAAGTGAAAAATTGCACACCTCAAAAATCTTAGGTGAGTGAAAAATCGCACAGCTCAAAATGCTTAGGCAATTGAAAAATCGCACTCATCAAAACATCAAATCACGTTCTAGTCACATGACTGTAGGTGGTCGGTGACTTTCTAACAAACACCCACATGTATCGAAACAAACAAAAATTAAATAATCGGCTATGATTATGATTACTATACTGTTACGGTGTTGTTAAACATTCCTTTCCTTTCTAATAGCCGTTGTTTAAAATGTGCTGAGGTGTTGTTAAACATTCCTTTCCTTTCAAATAGCCGTTGTTTAAAATGTGCTGAGGTGTAGTTAAACATTCCTTTCCTTTCAAATAGCCGTTGTTTAAAATGTGCTGAGGTGTTGTTAAACATTCCTTTCCTTTCAAATAGCCGTTGTTTAAAATGTGTTGAGGTGTCGTTAAACATTCCTTTCCTTTCAAATAGCCGTAATTTAAAAAATGTGCTGAGGTGTAGTTATACTTTCCTTTCAAATAGCCGTTGTTTAAAATGTGCTGAGGTGTCATTAAACATTCCTTTCCTTTCAAATAGCCATTGTTTAAAATGTGCTGAGGTGTTGTTAAACATTCCTTTCCTTTCAAATAGTCGTTGTTTAAAATGTGCTGAGGTGTATGAAACATTCCTTTCAAATAGCCATTGTTTAAAATGTGCTGAGGTGTTGTTAAACATTCCTTTCCTTTCAAATAGTCGTTGTTTAAAATGTACTGAGGTGTCGTTAAACATTCCTTTCCTTTCAAATAGCCGTTGTTTAAAATGTGCTGAGGTGTTGTTAAACATTCCTTTCCTTTCAAATAGTCGTTGTTTAAAATGTGCTGAGGTGTCGTTAAACATTCCTTTCCTTTCAAATAGCCGTTGTTTAAAATGTGCTGAGGTGTAGTTAAACATTCCTTTCCTTTCAAATAGCCGTAGTTTAAAATGTGCTGAGGTGTCGTTAAACATTCCTTTCCTTTCAAATAGCCGTAGTTTAAAATGTGCTGAGGTGTCGTTAAACATTCCTTTCCTTTCAAATAGCCGTTGTTTAAAATGTGCTGAGGTGCCGTTAAACATTCCTTTCCTTTCAAATAGCCGTTGTTTAAAATGTGCTGAGGTGTCGTTAAACATTCCTTTCCTTTCAAATAGCCGTAGTTTAAAATGTGCTGAGGTGTCGTTAAACATTCCTTTCCTTTCAAATAGCCATAGTTTAAAATAGGCTGAGGTGTTGTTAAACATTCCTTTCCTTTCAAATAGCCGTAGTTTAAAATGTGCTGAGGTGTAGTTATACTTTCCTTTCAAATAGCCGTTGTTTAAAATGTGCTGAGGTGTTGTTAAACATTCCTTTCCTTTCAAATAGCCGTTGTTTAAAATGTGCTGAAGTGTCATTAAACATTCCTTTCCTTTCAAATAGCCGTAGTTTAAAATGTGCTGAGGTGTTGTTAAACATTCCTTTCCTTTCAAATAGCCGTAGTTTAAAATAGGCTGAGGTGTTGTTAAACATTGCATTCCTTTCAAATAGCCATAGTTTAAAATAGGCTGAGGTGTTGTTAAACATTCCTTTCCTTTCAAATAGCCGTAGTTTAAAATGTGCTGAGGTGTAGTTATACTTTCCTTTCAAATAGCCGTTGTTTAAAATGTGCTGAGGTGTCGTGAACCATTCCTTTCAAATAGCCGTTGTTTAAAATGTGCTGAGGTGTTGTTAAACATTCCTTTCCTTTCAAATAGCCGTTGTTTAAAATGTGTTGAGGTGTCGTTAAACATTCCTTTCCTTTCAAATAGCCGTAGTTTAAAATGTGCTGAGTTGGCGTTAAACATTCCTTTCCTTTCAAATAGCCGTTGTTTAAAATGTGCTGAGGTGTCATTAAACATTCCTTTCCTTTCAAATAGCCGTAGTTTAAAATGTGCTGAGGTGTTGTTAAACATTCCTTTCCTTTCAAATAGCCGTAGTTTAAAATAGGCTGAGGTGTTGTTAAACATTGCATTCCTTTCAAATAGCCATAGTTTAAAATAGGCTGAGGTGTTGTTAAAGATTCCTTTCCTTTCAAATAGCTATAGTTTAAAATAGGCTGAGGTGTTGTTAAACATTGCATTCCTTTCAAATAGCCGTAGTTTAAAATGTGCTGAGGTGTAGTTATACTTTCCTTTCAAATAGCCGTTGTTTAAAATGTGCTGAGGTGTCATTAAAGATTCCTTTCCTTTCAAATAGCCGTTGTTTAAAATGTGCTGAGGTGTTGTTAAACATTCCTTTCCTTTCAAATAGTCGTCGTTTAAAATGTACTGAAGGTGTCGTTAAACATTCCTTTCCTTTCAAATAGCCGTTGTTTAAAATGTGCTGAGGTGTCGTTAAACATTCCTTTCCTTTCAAATAGCCATTGTTTAAAATGTGCTGAGGTGTCGTTAAACATTCCTTTCAAATAGCCGTTGTTTAAAATGTGCTGAGGTGTTGTTAAACATTCCTTTTCTTTCAAATAGCCGTAGTTTAAAATGTGCTGAGGTGTAGTTATAATTTCCTTTTAAATAGCCGTTGTTTAAAATGTGCTGAGGTGTCATTAAACATTCCTTTCCTTTCAAATAGCCGTAGTTTAAAATGTGCTGAGGTGTTGTTAAACATTGCTTTCCTTTCAAATAGCCGTAGTTTAAAATGTGCTGAGGTGTCGTTAAACATTCTTTTGCTTTCAAATAGCCGTAGTTTAAAATAGGCTGAGTGTCGTTAAACATTGCATTCCTTTCAAATAGCCATAGTTTAAAATGTGCTGAGCTGTAGTTATACTTTCCTTTCAAATAGCCGTAGTTTAAAATGTGCTGAGGTGTTGTTAAACATTCCTTTCCTTTCAAATAGCCGTAGTTTAAAATGTGCTGAGGTGTTGTTAAACATTCCTTTCCTTTCAAATAGCCATAGTTTAAAACGTGCTGAGGTGTTGTTAAACATTCCTTTCAAATAGTCGTTGTTTAAAATGTACTGAAGGTGTCGTTAAACATTCCTTTCCTTTCAAATAGCCGTTGTTTAAAATGTGCTGAGGTGTTGTTAAACATTGCTTTCCTTTCAAATAGCCATAGTTTAAAATGTGCTGAGGTGTTGTTAAACATTCTTTTCCTTTCAAATAGCCGTTGTTTAAAATGTGCTGAGGTGTTGTTAAACATTCTTTTCCTTTCAAATAACCATAGTTTAAAATGTGCTGAGCTGTCGTTAAACTCGTTTTTCTTTCCTTTCCTTTGTTTTCAAATAACTGTACGTTAGTTTCAAAGTGTGCTGAGGTGTCAACGAAGAACCACATGTTAGACGCCCAATAGCTGTAGTTTAAACTGATTAAAAAAAAACATTCCTTTCCTTTCCTCTCACTATCTTAGTATCTGGGGTCAAAGGTTGGATTATCTGCTGTAAATCATAAAATGTTAGCTAGCATAAAATGTTAGCAAATTTAGCAAGGTCATACAAGACGCTAATGTTTCATGATGTTAAATTGAAAGAGACATATACAACAGACAGTTCTAAAATGATTTTGTGAGATTGTTATGTGTGTGATACATTCATTCATTCAATCAATCAATCAATCAATCAATCAATCAATCAATCAATCAATCAATCAATCAATCAATCAATCAATCATTTCATTCATTTCATTCATTCATTCTTTCTTTCTCTCATCCAGTTTGACCTGCTGGAACTGGACCGCCTGGACAAGCCCTTGTTGCCATGCCCGCTGCTCCTCGACTCGGCCAGCTACATCCCCGACACCGTCGACCTCACCAAGGACGCCGATGCGCGGCAGTACTGGCTGCAATGTTTCAGCGAGAGCGTCGAAACGGTGGGACGGCTTTTATTACGTTTTAACGTCTTTCTACATTTAGTTTTAACATTTTCTTCCGAGACAAGGACATAGCCTAGTGGAAAAGTGTCCTTATGTGCGGTCGATCTAGGATCGATCCACGTCGGTGGCCCCATTGAGCTATTTCTCATTCCAGCCAGTGTACCACGAATGGTTTATCAAAAGCTGTGGTATGTTCTATCCTGTCTGTGGGATGGTCCCTTGCTACTAATGAAAAAAATGTAGTGGGTTTCTTCTCTTAAGACTATATGTAAAAATTGCCAAATGTTTGACATCCAATAACCGATGATTGGTAAATCAATGTGCTCTAGTGTTGTCGTTAAACAAGACAAACTTAAACTTTTCTTCTGAGACAAGGTGCAGCACTTGACTGATCTGCAGAGCTGATGTGCAACACTGCATACAATACTAAAGGATGTGTGACATACATGTAATTAATGCTAATTAAAAAATTTGGGTGTCCCACATTGTCTGCATTTCATGTTATCCCTCTCGCCATTTCCTCTCCCTACCCCCTCCACTTCTTTCTCTTCCCCCCTCTCTCTATCTCTCTTTCTCTTTCTTTTTCTCTGTATCTCTATCTGTCTCTCTCTCTCTCTCTCTCTCTCTCTCTGTCTGTCTGTCTGTCTCTCTCTCTCTCTCTCTCTCTCTCTCTCTCTCTCTGTCTGTCTGTCTGTCTGTCTGTCTGTCTGTCTGTCTCTGTATGTCTGTCTGTCTGTCTGTGTCTGTCTGTCTGTCTGTCTCTCTGTCTGTCTGTCTCTCTGTCTCTGTCTCTGTCTCTCTCTCTCTCTTTCTCTCTGTGGTTGTCTCTTCCTCTCTTCTCCACCCCTTCTTCTATCTTCCATCATCTCCCCTCTCCCTCTCTGTCTGTCTATCACTCTCTGTCTCTCTCCTTCCCCACCTCCTCCTGTCTTTCTCTCCTCCCTCTCTCTCTTCCTTCCCCTCTCCTCGTCACCCCCCACTTTCTCTCTCTCTCTATCAGTATCATTGGTTTTTTATTTGTATCATTGCGTTTTTATCAGTATCATTGTGTTTTTATACTTGTAATATTCTCCCTCTGTGTTTGTTTATCTTGTAGACGTGGCGACAGGCTCTGAAGAGTCAGCCGAGTTGCGCGGATGCCGAACGACGTGCCCACCAGTTCCGCACCAAGTATCTCGACCGACTCTCCGTCCTCAAGGAGAACCCCTGGTACGGATAAATAGAAATACTTTTTACTTCGTGTGATACACAGAGATTATTATACAAGCTTGTGAGGGGCAGGATGTAGGCCAGTGATCTGTCCCCATTGGAGGGCCCATTGGGCTATTTTTTGGTCCAGTGAGTGCACCATGACTGATATATCAAAGATTGTGGCATGTGTTATACTGTCTGTGGGATGGTGCATATAAAAGGATTGTGGCATGTGTTATACTGTCTGTGGGATGGTTCATATAAAAGATCCCTTGCTACTAATGAAAAAATATAACGTTTTTTTTTTAAGCCTATATGTTGAAATTACCAAATGTTTGACATTTCATAGCCAATGATATAGAGAATAATACATGAGTGGCCATTAGATACCATTTATCTCGCAACAAGTTGTTTTAAAATGTATCTAACGAGCGAAAGAAAGTTTGAAACATTTTTAAACAACGAGTTGTGAGATAAATGGTATTTAATGGACACGAATGTATTATTCTATTTCTTACATATAGAAAACCATGTTTTAAGCAAATTTTAACATCTTTTTCGACTAAAAGTTTTTTTACAGCCGTTGCACTTGTTGCGAACTTACGCGTCACAGACACATAATTATCAGGTTAACTATATGTCACATTGTAATCTATTTCCACCATGTTGTTTTTCATTGGCTGCATGGCACTGGTGACCTGGTCACTTAGGAGCAGCCAGTCGTATGTCTTGAAATTGTGTGTTAACAACCCATGTATTATCAAAAATAATGCATCGTGTTCTCACCAATGGGTGTGTAAGGGTATCTTTAAACAAAACAAACCTTATTATATGAGCTTGTGTGTCGCACTGATTTTACAAAATTAAGGCCCTGCTACACTCGGATTGCAACGCCAACAAGCATATCGTAATGTGTGGCATGTCATACGATTGAATCGGCCCGAGTCACTAGTACGAGTCGAAGTTTAGAACTTGTTCTATTTTCATACGATTGAATCGGACATTTGGGGACGTTGACCAATCAGATCGTGGCGCAGATAACGTTGACGTTCTGAGTGTAATGGCGGAAAACTCTGTTCGCTTGTCGTCGGGTACAGACCCAACAGCTCATAGAGTTGTATCAGTGGCACAACTCTTTGTTGGGTGTGTCTAGTCATTTATATAAATACAGAGACGTTACGACAGTCGCCTTCTTATCAATACACAACATTGTTTACCATGGTTACAGGAAGGATATTTTTTCAATGACGTCACGTTTCATACGATTGACAAGTACCGTGTGGCAACACGTCCGATTCAATCGGTCCGATTGACTCGTGCCAGTGACTCGTACGAGTAACTCGGTCCGATTCTATCGTATCGTGTAGCAGGCCCTTTAGTCAGGATTTTTGTATTGCCGAGGGTAATACATGAATCCTGCCACGAGTTTCGTAAAATCAGTACGATTCACATGCGAGTGTAATAATTTCTATATTATCCACATTATCCTTTATATTATTTTTATGAATAACATGCTAGGACCATGTCAAACCATTTCAAACTTAACTAGAAAGAGACGTGAAAACGTCATTTTTGAAATGACGTCATTTTGGTAAGCGATTACACAGAGTGAAGACTGGGGAAGCCACATTATGTTATGATGTCGCTTCCCAATCTTACGTCTTTTGTTGTGCACGTAAAATCATTATGACACACGTGGGTCATACTGGTTATATCTTCCTGTATATCTTTGTGAATAATTAACAAAAATAAACCCTTGCAGGAATGATATCTGGAGTTGGGAGTCACAATCTCCAGTGGCGTGGTGCGAAGTCTCTAGTGGTGGGGCACAAGCCACGAATTTTTATCTTTATATAGAGTCAGGCCAAAAAAAAAAAAAAAATTCCTGAAGTAAGGAAGCCACAGCCACCACCCCCCCCCCCCCCCCCCCCCCCCCCCCACTCAGTTCTTATGGCTTGATATAGCATGTGATTCATTTTCTACAATACACGGGCTTATGTCATATGTCTCTTTGTTCAACGAGCGGAGTGTAAAATTCCGAAACTGATTTTATTTACCGACTTGTATCGTATTGGATTAACCAGAACGTTTGTTTGACCCTTCAGCAGAAATCACATGAGTTCACATAAACAAAACTGTGCTATTGGTTTAAGCATGACAATAAGTTTAACCATTTTGCAATTAATCAAAAAAGTTCTGATATATAATATCAGGGATTTTACCAGAGGGTAAACTGGTAAAAAAGAAAGAAAGAAAGAAATGTTATATTTAACGACGCACTCAACACATTTTATTGATGGTTATATGGCATCAGACATATGGTTAAGGACCACACAGATATTGAGAGAGGAAACCTGCTGTCGCCACTTCATGGGCTATTCTTTTCGATTAGCAGCAAGGGATCTTTTATATGCACCATCCCACAGATAGGGTAGTACATACCACAGACTTTGATATACCAGTCGTGGTGCACTGGCTGGAACGAGAAATAACCCAATGGGCCCACCGACGGGGATTGATCCCAGACCGACCACGCATCGAGCGAGCGCTTTACCACTGGGCTACGTCCCACCCCAAACTGGTAAAAATGCACACCCTAAAATTTCCCAATATAATTAGTTTTTTAATGTTACTATTTAGTGGTTTCGTCCAGGGGTGTGTCTTTAAATATTCATGAAAATTCACTGAGTATTGTGTCTTGCAGTTGCTATGGTTCCCTGACAGTGAGATGTCTGCTGGATATGAGCAGCCAATACCTGGCGGAAAATCTCTTTACTGATCCTTACTCACAGGTGAGCTTTATCAGTTCTTACTCTCAGGTGAGCTTTTCTGATCCTTACTGTCAGGTGAGCTTTTCTGATCCTTACTGTCAGGTGAGCTTTTCTGATTCTTACTATCAGGTGCGCTTTTCTGATCCTTACTGTCAGGTGAGGTTTACTGATTCTTACTGTCAGGTGAGGTTTACTGATTCTTACTGTCAGGTGAGGTTTACTGATTCTTACTGTCAGGTGCGCTTTACTGATCCTTACTGTCAGGTGAGCTTTTCTGATCCTTACTGTCAGGTGAGCTTTACCGATCCTTACTGTCAGGTGAGCTTTACCGATCCTTACTGTCAGGTGAGCTTTTCTGATTCTTACTGTCAGGTGAGGTTTACCGATTCTTACTGTCAGGTCAGCTTTTCTGATCCTTACTGTCAGGTAAGGTTTACTGATCCTTACTGTCAGGTGAGGTTTACTGATTCTTACTGTCAGGTCAGCTTTTCTGATCCTTACTGTCAGGTAAGGTTTACCGATCCTTACTGTCAGGTCAGCTTTTCTGATCCTTACTGTCAGGTCAGCTTTTCTGATCCTTACTGTCAGGTCAGCTTTTCTGATCCTTACTGTCAGGTCAGCTTTTCTGATCCTTACTGTCAGGTGAGCTTTTCTGATCCTTACTGTCAGGTGCGCTTTACTGATTCTTACTGTCAGGTGCGCTTTACTGATTCTTACTGTCAGGTGTGCTTTACTGATCCTTACTGTCAGGTCAGCTTTTCTGATCCTTACTGTCAGGTGAGGTTTACTGATTCTTACTGTCAGGTGAGGTTTACTGATTCTTACTGTCAGGTGAGGTTTACTGATTCTTACTGTCAGGTGAGCTTTACTGATCCTTACTGTCAGGTGAGCTTTTCTGATCCCTACTGTCGGGTGAGCTTTACTGATCCCTACTGTCGGGTGAGCTTTACTGATCCCTACTGTCGGGTGAGCTTTACTGATCCCTACTGTCGGGTGAGCTTTACTGATCCCTACTGTCGGGTGAGCTTTACTGATCCCTACTGTCGGGTGAGCTTTACTGATCCCTACTGTCGGGTGAGCTTTACTGATCCCTACTGTCGGGTGAGCTTTACTGATCCCTACTGTCGGGTGAGCTTTACTGATCCCTACTCTCGGGTCAGCTTTACTGATCCTTACTCTCGGGTCAGCTTTACTGATCCCTACTCTCGGGTCAGCTTTACTGATCCTTACTCTCGGGTCAGCTTTACTGATCCCTACTCTCGGGTCAGCTTTACTGATCCCTACTCTCGGGTCAGCTTTACTGATCCTTACTCTCGGGTCAGCTTTACTGATTCTTACTCTCGGGTCAGCTTTACTGATGCTAACTTTGTGTAACAGTTTTCACCTTTAAAGCGCAGACCCTGAAAATGGTTAATCTACAAACCTGTAAGACATTTGGATAAAGTTACCACAGAGTAAAACAAGAGTCTGTGATGTTAAGATGGGGAAATACCTTTAAACATAGACTGAATCTTGTCTTCATAATTCTTACTTTTCAGAGGTATGTGTGTTTTTGAAAAATGTAATATGAAAAATGCATTTTTTGGTATTAGAATAACAAGATGACCAGAAACACTTCAGTTGTACGGAAATGGATAATCTAAACAATAAAATCTAAGTAATGTCTGAATTCAGTTATCAAAAACAACTGTAATAGTGAAAAATGCACCGTAGTGTTTAAAAACTGGGGTCTGTTGCTTTAACTGCATAATTGAATTTCATACATTTTTAGATTTCTCTGACAGGTAATAATAGTAAGTGATTTCTCAGGAATATCTTTCTAATTGTAGGCATTGTTAAAAAGTTATACATTGTTGAGTTCTTGGTAGAATGAAACTCACATCATATTTATAGGAAATTAAACGAGCTTCCATTTTGTATCATGTTTATGTCCAGAGTGAAATAATTTTGAATTGTTACGAGTGAGTGACTGTTAAAAATTATTTGACGAGGGACTTAAACATGATACGAAATGGTAGCGAGTTTCATATCCTATTTATTACCCATAATCGATCTTAATTTATATTACTCAACTCGTCTGTTCCTGTAAGGTTGTAGTGCACCAAGGGCGAGACGTAGCCCAGTCTTAAAGCTATTTGCTTGATGCACGGTCAGTTTGGGATCGATCCTCTCCGGTGGGCCCATTGGACTATTTCTTGTTCCAGCCAGTGCAGCATGACTGGTACATCAAAGGCCGTGGTATGTACTACCCTGTCTGTGGGATGTTGCATATAAAAGATCTCTTGCTGCTAATCGAAAAGAGTAGGCCATGAAGTAGCGACAGTAGGTTTCCTCTCTCAATAACTGTGTGGTCCTTAACCATATGTCTGATGTCATATAACTGTAAATAAAATGTGTTTAGTGCATCATTAAATGAAACATTTCTTTCTCTTTTCTTGATTATATCTACAGCTAAAGAAGTTTGACAATGAGTATGCCATGAAGTTTCTGGTGAAGCACTTGGCACACATTGACAGTCTGAGCTGGCACGATCGACAGCTGGAGCTCACCAAGGGACTGCTAGCGGGAAACGTCTTCGACATCGGCGCCAAGGAAATTAGGAAAATATTGGACGCGGGGAAATTTGGTTTTGAAGAAGCAAAAGGAAGGTTACAAAGTGAGATATCACAGAAGAGTCAGCAAGATGTATATGCTAACACATTTCGCCCAGTGGTAAAGCGCTCGCTTGATGCACAATTGGTTTCGGATCGATCCCCATCGGTGGGCCCACTGGGTTTTTTCTCGTTCCAGCCAGTGCACCATGACTGGTATATCAAAGGCTGCGGTATGTACTATCTTGTCTGTAGGATGGTGCATATAAAAGATCCCATAGCCGATGATTAATAAATCAGTGTGCTCTAGTGGTGTCGTTAAACAAAAAAAACTTCAAAAACATTTCATATGTACCAAATGTTTTAGTTTTTTTGACAAAAGATCGAGTTTGCAGTGTGGCAGTATTGTTTGTAAAGGTTTAAAATAACTAGTTAGCAGATAAAAAAACCTGAATGGGGGTAAAACAATATTGGGTATTCTCTGAATTAACAGTTACTTTTGGAGGGAGGGGTGGGGGGGGGGGGGGACGTGATTTAGCTCATTCGGTTAAGTGCTTGCTTGAGGTACTTGCATCGCAGAATCGAACCACCTTGGTGGATCCATTCAGCTGATTGGTTTTTTTATTATTCCAACCAATGCACCACAACTGGACAAAGGCCATGATATGTGCTTTCCTTGCTTCATTAGGAAAATTGTAGCAGGTTTCCTCTGATGACTACGAGCCAGTGCTACTTCTACAATCGGCTTCTCGTCAAGTTGTTATCAAATACATTTTTTTAATTGTATTATTCATATTTCACAGTTTGATGAATGCTAACATAAACCTTGCCAACTGGTTGCAAAAGATCACATCAAGATGCAGTTTTTTTGTTTTTTGTTGTTGTTTTTTTAAGGAGATCCATTTTCACACAAACACTCTTTAAAAAAAAAATATTATGCAGTATCCTAAGAAAGACTAAGCTCTGCTGTAGATGTCAATTTTTTTTTTCAACATAATTATTTTTTAAAATTTGATAAAGTAATTTCTTTCCTTTTTGTTTTAGAGCGTCCTTGGTTGTTTGATGATTTTGACGAGTGGAAAGAGCGCCTGTTGCGACAACCGCCTCACAAGTGTGCGGTGATATTCTGTGATAACAGCGGATTTGACATTATTCTCGGCATTTTCCCCTTCGCCAGAGAGCTTCTTTCTCGCGGTACCAAGGTATAGCTTTTATTAGTTCCTACTGGTCCAACTGGAGAGGACGATAAGTTTCCGACTTTTCCCACTCTCTTTTTTTTTTGAAATGTCTCAAAATATTGAGCTAAAATTTACAAATGTTACAGATCATGTTTGACTTTCATGGCAATTTACTGATTTTTAACAGAAATATACCTCTTGACCTTAGTGAGAATTTGTTGTTCACAGTAGGGGACGTGTTGCTTTAGCAGTATTCTAAGAGTGCTTGTCTGTCTTGTGGAAGAAAGGTGGGGCTTAGGGATGGTCCATAAATTCCAGGGTGGTTTTTTTTTTACAATCTGTGCAGTGTTTGGAAGATAGGGGAGGGAGTAAATGCCATGTTTGGAAGATAGGGGAGGGAGTGAAGACCATATTTGGAAGATAGAGGAGGGAGTGAAGGCCATGTTTGGAAGATAGGGGAGGGAGTGAATGCTATGTTTGGAAGATAGAGGAGGGAGTGAACGCCATGTTTGGAAGATAGGGGAGGGAGTGAACGCTATGTTTCAAGATAGGGGAGGGAGTGAATGCCATGTTTGGACAAATGGGGAAAGAGTGAACGCTATGTTTCAAGATAGGGAGGGAGTGAACGCCATATTTGGAAGATAGAGGAGGGAGTGAAGGCCATGTTTGGAAGATAGGGGAGGGAGTGAACGCTATGTTTGGAAGACAGGGGAGGGAGTGAACACCATGTTTGGAAGATAGGGAAGGGAGTGAACGCTATGTTTCAAGATAGGGGAGGGAGTGAATGCCGTGTTTGGAAAATAGGGGAGGGAGTGAACGCAATGTTTGGAATATAAGGGAGGGAGTGAACGCCATGTTTGGACGATAGGGGAGAGAGTGAACGCTATGTTTCAAGATAGGGGAGGGAGTGAATGCCATATTTGGAAGATAGAGGAGGGAGTGAATGCCATGTTGGAAGATAGGGGAGGGAGTGAACACCATGTTTGGAATATAGGGGAGGGAGTGAACACCATGTTTGGAATATAGGGGAGGGAGTGAACACCATGTTTGGAAGATAGGGGAGGGAGTGGATGCCATGTTTGGAAGATAGGGGAGGGAGTGAACGTTGTGTTTACAGTAGTGTCTCCATGAGTACTCTAGTACTTGGGTACGGGCCGAGTCTAGCAAGACTTGAGTCCGTTCACAGGACTTTGTGTTTACAGTAAAATCTATGACACTCATCTAAACTCGGGACATTGTGTTTACAGAAAAATCTATGACACTTGTCAAACTCGGGATGTTGTGTTTGCAGTAAAATTTATGACACTTGTCTAAACTTGGGACGTTGTGTTTACAGTAAAATGTATGACACTGGTCTAAAGCGGGACGTTGTGTTTGCAGTAAAATGTATGACACTGGTCTAAACTGGGACGTTGTGTTTACAGTAAAATGTATGACACTGGTCTAAAGCGGGACGTTGTGTTTACAGTAAAATGTATGACACTGGTTTAAACCGGGACATTGTGTTTACAGTAAAATGTATGACACTGGTCTAAAGCGGGACGTTGTGTTTACAGTAAAATGTATGACTCTGGTCTAAAGCGGGACGTTGTGTTTGCAGTAAAATGTATGACACTGGTCTAAACTTGGGACATTGTGTTTACAGTAAAATGTATGACACTGGTCTAAAGCGGGACGTTGTGTTTGCAGTAAAATGTATGACACTGGTCTAAAGTGGGACGTTGTGTTTACAGTAAAATGTATGACACTGGTCTAAACTTGGGACATTGTGTTTACAGTAAAATGTATGACACTGGTCTAAACTAGGGACGTTGTGTTTACAGTAAAATGTATGACACTGGTCTAAACTTGGGACATTGTGTTTACAGTAAAATGTATGACACTGGTCTAAAGCGGGACATTGTGTTTACAGTAAAATGTATGACACTGGTCTAAACTTGGGACGTTGTGTTTACAGTAAAATGTATGACACTGGTCTAAAGCGGGACGTTGTGTTTACAGTAAAATGTATGACACTGGTCTAAACTCGGGACGTTGTGTTTACAGTAAAATGTATGACACTGGTCTAAAGCGGGATGTTGTGTTTACAGTAAAATGTATGACACTGGTCTAAACTAGGGACGTTGTGTTTACAGTAAAATGTATGACACTGGTCTAAACTTGGGACGTTGTGTTTACAGTAAAATGTATGACACTGGTCTAAAGCGGGATGTTGTGTTTACAGTAAAATGTATGACACTGGTCTAAAGCGGGACGTTGTGTTTACAGTAAAATGTATGACATTTGTCTAAACTCGGGACGTTGTGTTTACAGTAAAATGTATGACACTGGTCTAAACTCGGGACTTTGTGTTTACAGTAAAATTTATGACACTGGTCTAAACTCGGGACACTTGTCTGTTTTGTCAGGTGATTCTGTGCGCCAACTCAAAGCCGACGTTGAACGATGTCACGTACAGCGAGCTGATGATGGTGGCGCGGCACATCGCTGCAATCCAGTCCGACATCTACCACGCCATGGCTCAGAACAAACTCGTCGTCATGGCATCCGGTCAAGGGTCACCGTGTCTCGATCTCAGGTGAGTGATGGCGTCGGGTCAAGGGTCACTGTGTCTCGATCTCAGGTGAGTGATGGCATCGGTTCAAGGGTCACCCTATCTTGATCTCAGGCGAGTGATGGCATCGGGTCAAGGGTCACCCTGTCTATCTCAGGCGAGTGATGGCGTCGGGTCAAGGGTCACCATGTTTCTATTTCAGGTGAGTGATGGTGTTGGGTCATGGGTCACCGTGTTTCAATCTCAGTTGACTGATTGCATCGGGTCAAGGGTCACCCTGTCTCTATCTCAGGCGAGTGATGGCGTCGGGTCAAGGGTCACCATGTCTCAATCTCAGGTGATTGATGGCGTCGGGTCAAGGGTCACCGTGTCTCAATCTCAGGTGATTGATGGCGTCGGGTCAAGGGTCACCGTGTCTCTATCTCAGGCGAGTGATGGCGTCGGGTCAAGGGTTACCGTGTTTCAATCTCAGGCGAGTGATTGCATCGGGTCACGGGTCACCATGTCTCAATGTCAGGTGAGTGATTGCATCGGGTCAAGGGTCACCATGTCTCAATGTCAGGTGAGTGATTGCATCGGGTCACGGGTCACCATGTCTCAATGTCAGGTGAGTGATTGCATCGGGTCAAGGGTCACCATGTCTCAATGTCAGGTGGAGTGATTGCATCAGGTCAAGGGTCACCCTGCCTCTATCTCAGGTGAGTGATTGCATCGGGTCATGGGTCACCCTGTCTCGATCTCAGGTGAATATTCAGATGAAGAAACTGACATTTTACATTAATGATGTCATAACTCATCGTTGTCATGGCATCAGGTCAAGGGTTACCGTGCCTCTATCTCAGGAGACAGTTTAGATGAAGAAACTGACATTTTACATTAATGATGAAAAAACCCCACAATAAGTTGAATGGATCAATAGTTAAAAAGTTTGTTTTGTGTAACAACACCACTAGAGCAGATTGATATATTAATCATCGGCTATTGGATGTCAAAACATTTGATAATTCTGACATGTAATCATCAGAGGAAACCTGATACATTTTCCTAATGTAGCAAGGGATCTTTTATTATGCACTTTCCCACAGACAGGAAAGTACATACCACGGCCTTTGACCAGTTATGGTGCACTGGTTGGAACGAGAGGAAAAAAGCAATTAACGAGTTGAATGGATCCATAGAAGTGGTTCAGTTCTGTGACGTAAGCACCTCAAGTGAGCATTCAATCGACTGAGTTGGGATCGATCCCCGTCGGTGGGCCTATTGTCTATTTCTTGCTCCAGCCAGTAATAATCTTTTTGTTAAGTGAAAATGGTTATATTGTTTCAAAACCGTGGTGTTGTGTCTGCTAGTACAAGCCTCTGAGATTTGAAAATCTGCGTAAACCATTGATGGGTTATGCAAAAATAAATGCAGGTAACCCATTTAGTTTTCACGTAACCCGTCATGACCATGTAAATGATGTTATAAATTCAGTTCTCACACGAAAAATGGGCAACACAAAATTATACTTACAAGTGACGCACGAACAAAACTATCAGAAGTCTGTGGTATTGCATTATAAATTGTACCACATACAGGGTCTCATCAGTTGGGCCATGTCTTCCCAGTCATAGTTTATGTATACTGCATTTAATCAAATGGGGCGAGACATGGCCCAGTAGTACAGCGCTCGCTCGGTGCACGGTCAGTGTGGGATAGATCCCCATCGGTGGGCCCATTGGGCTATTTCTCGCTCCAGCCAGTGCACCACGACTGGTACATCAAAGGTAGTGGTATGTGCTATCCTGTCTGGGATGGTGCATATAAAAGATCCCTTGCTATTAATCAAAAAGAGTACCCATGAAGTGGCGACATCGGGTTTCCTCTCTCAATATCTGTGTGGTCCTATGTCTGACGCCATAAAATAAAATGTGTTGAGTGCATCGTTAAATAAAACATTTCCTTCCCTCAACGGACTGAGCTATATTAATTGAAAGGTTTTATTCACGTACGTGTAATTCTTGTTTTCCTTCACGACTGGTATATCAAAGGCTGTGGTATGTGCTATCCAGTCTGGGATGGTGCATATAAAAGATCCCTTGCTACTAATGGAAAATTGTAGCGGGTTTCCTTTCCAAGACTATATGTCAGAATAACCACATTTGACATCCAATACCCAATAATTATTAATAAATCAATGTTCTCTAGTGGTGTCCTTAAACAAACCAAACAAACTCACGTAGTTCTTGTTTCTCCCCAGACTGATAAGACGAGAGCCTGGTGAGAGGTTTTATTCATGTACGTGTAATTCTTGTTTTCCTTCACGACTGGTATATCAAAGGCTGTGGTATGTGTTATCCCGTCTGTGGGATGGTGCATATAAAAGATCCCTTGCTACTAATGAAAAAATGTAGTGGGTTTCCTCTCTAAGACTATGTCAGAATTATCAAATTATATGTCAGAATAACCACATTTGACATCCAATAGCCGATGATCTCGTTCCAGCCAGTGCACCACAACTGGTATATCAAAGGCCGTGGTATGTACTATACTGTCTGTGGGATGATGCATATAAAAGATCCCTTGCTGCCAATCGAAAAGAGTAGCCCATGAAGTGCCGACAGTGGGTTTCTTCTCTCAATATCTGTGTGGTCCTTAACCATATGTCTGACGCCATATAACCGTAAATACAATGTGTTGAGTGCGTCGTTAAATAAAACATTTCTTTCTTTCCAATAGCCGATGATTAGTAAATCAATGTTCTCTAGTATATAGTTAAACAAAACAAAGAAATTGATGTAATTCTTGTTCCCCCCTCAGACTGATAGACGAAAGCCTGGTGAGAGTGATGCGGGAGCAGGAAGCTGACCTCATCATCCTGGAGGGAATGGGCCGCGCCGTCCACACCAACTTCCACGCTGCCTTCTCCTGCGAGGCGCTAAAAGTGGCCGTCATCAAGAACAAATGGCTGGCCAATCGGCTGGGAGGAGACATGTTCAATGTGATGTTTAAGTACGAGAAAGCTAGACGCGTTTCGGCGTCCACCAAACTGGCCAGCTAGTATTCGGATTCAGTCTTAGAAGACTTAATATTTATATTTGATTCATTTGGTATTCTTCTTCATGGTGCATGCTTATGACAGAGGTGGGAACAGTGAAAAACATGGAGACAGTTTGAAAAGGACATTTTTAAAGTGATGTTCAAATATAAAAATTTCACAGGATAAAGCAGATATTCTATCTCATTAATTATATGTAGGTATTCTCTATATAAGCATAGTAATGTCTGTGTGAAATAAGTATTTGTGTGTGTATATGTGTTTGTATGGTGTGTGTGTGTGTGGTGTGTTTGTGTTGTGTGGTGTGCATGTTCTTTGTGTGGTGTGTTTGTATGGTTGTGTGGTGTGTATATTTTAGAAAAGGATGGAATGAAAGACGGTAGTAAACAAATGTTTATCAATACCTCAGAAAAATAAATACTTTGATTGTCAGATGTCAAACAAAGGTATGTATATACAAAATGGGGTGGAGGTGAGAGAGACGAAAGGGAGATAGAGATTCTAAGCAAGACGTTGTTTTAGTCATAAGTATTGTAAATAATGTAATTATCTTACACACACACACACACTCTCTCTCTCTCTCTCTCTCTCTCTCGCTCTCTCTCTCTGTGTCTCTGTTTCTCTTGCTCGGGCACGTGAGCACACACTCTCTATCTCTCTTGTGTGCTGTCTGTCTCTCTCGCTCTCTCTGTCTGTCCATTTGTTTCTGGTTGTTTGTAAATATCTAATCTATGTTTGTCATCTTGCCCACAAAATGAAATACTTTCTATTGTAAACATTTAGGGAGAGGATGCCTGTTGACTGATCCGAAAACCACAAACTATAAATATAATAATAAAATATTGTTTAAGCCAAGTACTGTAGAATATTTTAAGGGAACCATGCCTGTCTGCTTCTCATAGTTTTGCTTGATGGCATTATAGTGATGTGATCGACATGTAAGCCAATCATATACAGCAGGCTTTTTACCAGAAGGTCAAACGGATAAAATGCCATCCCTCAAATAAATTGTGCAACGAGTGTGATATGATTGCAAACTTCATGAGATGAGATATAAATCATATTTGACAAAAAAAACATGAAATTTTCTATTTATTATATAACTTTTGGCAGTTTACCTTTATTTTTAAAATGCCAGCAGCAGAATAGTTCCGGCTTTCTTACAGTGAAGATAACACTTTCTACAGTGATGATAACACATTTTATTTCACCGATATTGATGATAACACATTTTATTTCACTGATATTGATGATAACACATTTTATTTCACTGATATTTTAAGATATTTCACTAAATGTTATACAATAAATCACTCTATTCCATTGGATTCATCATTTTGTCTTTAATTTAGTTCTAGCTCAGTTGTAAAGCTCTTGCTTGATGCACGGTCAGTTTGGGATCGATCCCTGTTGGTGGACCAATTGGGCTATTCCTCGTTCCAGCCAGTGCACCACGACTGATATATCAAAGGCCATGATATGTGCTATCCTGTTTGTGGGATGGTGCATATAAAAGATCCCTTGCTACTAATGGAAAAATGTAGCAGGTTTCATCTCTAAGACTATGTCAAAATTACCAGATGTTTGACATCCAATAGCTGATGATTATTAATGTGATCAATGTGATCTAGTTGTGTCGTTAAATGAAACAAACTTTTCAATTTAGATCTCTATGTGAGCTTTAGTTACCCGATACATATATGCTTTTACCATTTTGGTGAAAAAGAGATTTGACATTTAAGACTTGTGCTCAAGGCAAGTACGAAATACGAATAAACAGGGTATCCTCTGTTTGACAGGGCAGACTGGTTATTTTGCAAAGTATACTTTTGGTTGATGTGCACAAATATTGTGGACTTTTTTTTTATACGATAACAGTCCGATATATATAACAGATGGCTGAAAGACCCCCAGACACCAGACATTTTATTGCAAATAATTTTTAAATGCCTGAAGATTGTAGAGACCAAAAGCTGTGTATATGGAGCGCTGGGCTTCGGAATAACGTTTGTTAAAGTTTGTTTTGTTTAACGACACCACTAGAGCACATTGATTAATTAATCATTGGCTATTGGATGTCAAACATTTGGTAATTCTGACACGTAGTCATCAAAGGAAACCTGCTACATTTTTACTAATGCAGCAAGGGATCTTTTATATGATAGGAAAGCACATACCACGACCTTTGTCCAGTTGTGGTGCACTGGTTGGAATGAGAAACAACCCAATCATTTGAATGGATCCACCGAAGTGGTTCGATCCTGCAACGCAAGCACCTCAAGCGAGCACTCAACCGACTGAGCTAAATCCAGCCTCTGGCTTGGGAATAATGACTCAATGACACAAGTTTGAATCGTTGTAAGGTTCAGTTTTGACATTATTTACAATAAACTGTGTGAACTGGATAGAAGAGAAAAGACACAGATATGTGAAATGGCTGAGCCACCTCTTATGCTTAGTCGGGCCAGTGCAGCACCACTGGTATATCAAAGGCTGTGGTATGTGCTATCCTGTCTGTGGGGTGGTGCATTTAAAAGATTCCTTGCTACTAATGGAAAAATAAATATAGTGGGTTTCCTTTCTAAGACTGTTAGAAATATCAAACGTTTGACATCCAATAGCCGATGATTAATAAATCAATGTGCTCTAGTGGTGTTGTTAAACAAAACAAACGTTCACTTTTCCACCTTCTTAAGAACGCTGTATGTGATAAACCATACAACTTATTTTGGTGCCCTAATGTCTGTTGTTAAACCAAAGGCAACATTTGCCGTGCCCTAAAAACCCCCAAAAACCCACTTTTGACCCTTATAATGGCAACTAATGAGTCACAACACAAGTCACAAAAGTTGTAAAAGTTAGTTTGTTTTGTTTAACAATACCACTAGAGCACATTGATTTATTAATTATCAGCTATTGGATGTCAAACATTTGGTAATTTTGACACATTGTCTTTTAGAGGGAACCAGCTACATTTTTCAGTTAGTAGCAAGGAATATTTTTTATGCACCATCCCACAGGATGGCACATACCATGGCCTTTGATATACCAGTTATGGCACACTGGCTGGAACAGAAAATAGCCCGTCCGTGCATCAGACGAGTGCTTTACCACTGGGCTACATTCTGACCATGTTGTACATAGAGAAAGCTGCACAAGTGGCCGTTAGATACCAATTATCTAACAAGTTATTTAAAAATGTATCCAACGATCGAAAGCGAGTTGAATACGTTTTTAAACAACGAGTTGTAAGATAAATGATATCTAACAGACACGAATGTAGTATTCTACTTCCTACATAGTTTTAGAAAACAGTTTTAAAATAAATATAAATGCTATGGGCCCCATGTTTTAAAGGGCCCCGCAGTGTACATTTATTTTCCCCAGGTAATTTTTCCTCTCTCCCCAAGGGGGTTGCAAAATATATATTCTGGGAATGAGGCCCTGCTGTTATTTGTGCGACAGGCCCCGTGTATCCTTAAACCAACACTGGCAAGAAAGCCAGTTTTAGCTGACCATATACCTCATTACAGTGATGACATTTTTATTGTTTCAAATTGAAATCAAAACTTCAATTATTTTTAATCGCAATTTGCCATTTTGTGTAATTCAAAAGAATGCTAAAGATGTTGAAATAATGGATTACATCAATGTGTGAAAATTAATCAAAATTATATCAACTTGGATGTTAAATATGATTTTTTTAGATTTTATTTTTAATTGTACATTTGTGTAATACAAACTATTCAAAATATTGTGTATACAGCTAGTTGGAGAAAGGAATGTTTATACAATGTCTATAAACATATAGCATGGTAACCCATGAATAAATTACCATATATTATGTGCCTGGTAGCCTAGCTACAGGTTATGACCACCTCAAACAATAAACTTTCCTCTCAATGAATTTAGATATTGTTTGTTTTTATTCTCCTACCGGTCAAACTGGAGAGGACTATAGGTTTCGTCTTCATCCGTCTGTCAGTCTGTCGGTCGGTCTGTCTGGCCACCCGTCCATTTATCCCACACTTAGCTTTCCAATTGCTTTTTCACAATGTATATAGCTTTATCATGAACTCTTACAGATCAGGTTTGAGTTTCATGGCGATTTACCCATTTTTGACAGTTATGGCCATTGAACTTTGGAGATACGAATATTTGTTTTCTGGATGTGTTTTTTTCACAATACCTTGAGATATTGAGCTGAAATTTGGTGTACAGCTTTATTATTGAACTGTTACAGATCAAGTTTGAGTTTCATGGCAATTTACACATTGTCACTGAGTTATGGTTCTTGAACGTAGGAGATGAAAATGTCTTGGGGCCGGTAGAGAACATTTATTTTCTTTAGCAGTACTCTCAGAATGCTGGTTACCATGACAAATATTCACTTTCCATAGTTTTGAAGGGTGGGTGGGGGGTGAGATGGCTCTTACCACTCTCCAACCAACTTCTGTTTGATATACATATGTGTTTCAGTTTTTAAAAAACATGCTCATTTCCTTTCCAAGTACAGTGAAAACCAGATGCTTTGGAAACTGGAATTCCCCCAAAACCAGACATTTTACACAGTCCCATTTTAAATATCACTACAGAATATAACCTCTCTTTGTTAGACATCTCTTAAAATGTTTCACTTTGTTATATGGGTGTCCGGTTTAGAGGGGTTTCACTTTACATGTACATTAAAAACTGTCTAAACCACATCACGCTGGGGACTTAATATTTATCTGATTTAGACAGAATCTGGTGTTCAGAGGGTTGAGTTTTAGATCAATTGACATAAACACCACAGATATAAATACTACCACCCTCTCTCTTATTAAAGGAAATCGGAAAGAATTGGGGGTCAAGCTGCTCATTTCAGAGATAACTGGTAGCATCTACCCTAGTTTCCGCACAAAATGTCAGTACTTTTTTTTTTTTTACAGGTACCCCATAAATGTTTCAAGCACAAGGCTACTTGACATAGTGGTACTAGAAGAAATAAAATTGCATTAATTTTTTGCCCAGATGAAACTATTTATTTTTACAACCAGTACACTCACATTTATCACCAATCACAGGACTTGCGGTGTTAACTTCTCTATCAAAAGTTTGTGCACCTCAAACATTGACCCAGCCGGATGTTGTTTGCTTTAGTACTACCTACACGACCTAGTTCTGGCTGAGAGAACTCGTTGCGTTTGACCAGCTACAAACATTAAAAGGATATCCCCCCCCCCCCAAAAAAAAAAAAAACAACATGTTTAACAGTTATAGTTATTTGCCTTCACACCCCTCGGTGCTTTAGCAATCGGACATAATGATACGGCTGGTAGGTACTGGGTTTGCAGCCCGATGCCGGCTCCCACCCAGAGCGAGATTTTAACGACTCGTTGATTGGGTAGGTGTAAGACCACAATACCGACTTCTCTCTCACTAACAACTAACCACGAACTCACTGTCCTGGACAGACATCCAAGATAGCAGAGGTGTGTGCCCAGGACAGAGTGCTTGAACCTTAATTGGACATAAGCACGAAAATAAGTGGAAATAAAATGAAATAATGAAAAGTTTGCCTTGGTGCCTATATACAACTTGTTTTGGTGCCCTAATGTCGGTTAAACCAAAAGCAACACTTCCGTGCCCTAATTTTTATTTTTTTATTTTTTTACCCCTTTAATGCAAATTAATGAGTAACAACACAAGTCATAAAAGTGATAAAAGTCAGTATATGAGGCAATGGCCGCCATACAAGAACACACTATAGTGGTGAAGACATTGATACATGTGTTCTGACATCTAGCTCACCCCACCCCTCCAAATAAAAAGTGTACTTAATAAGCACAAATGCATATATCATATATACACACTATGTGGGCGAATCATAAGCACATTTATTTTAGTCCTTGGCCCAAATATTTGGTATATAATTGAAAAAACAAAAATTGGGGGGCCGAATTCTTCCAGAATGATTTTTGACGAATGGTGAGTCATAAGTAGTTGAATAACCCCAGGTTTCAGTACATGACGGATAGGGACCACTCACACAAGGTATTCACCGTTCTATAAATATCAGAACCCTTTCTGGAAGTCAGTATATGAGGTAATGGCCGCCATACAAGAACACACTATAGTGGTGAAGACATTGATACATGTGTTCTGACATCTAGCTCACCCCACCCCTCCAAATAAAAAGTGTACTTAATAAACACAAATGCATATATCGTATATATACACACTATGTGGGCGAATCATAAGCACATTTATTTTAGTCCTTGGCCCAAATATTTGGTATATAATTGATTTTTTTTTATTTGGGGGCCGAATTCTTCCAGAATGATTTTTGACGAATGGCGAGTCAGAAGCAGTCGAATAAACCTAGTGTTTAGTATGGATAGGGACCACTCACACAGGGTATTCTCCATTTTAATTAGATTGAGAACACACTATAGTGGTGAAGACATATATGTGTTCTGACATCTAACTCACCCCACCCCTCCAAATACAATGTGAACATATAAACACACACATTATCTCTCTCTGGCTCTCTGGCTCCTCCTTCCCTCCCTCCCTCCCCCTCCCTCCCTCCCTCCCTCCCTCCCTCCCTCCCTCCCTCCTCTCTCTCTCTCTCTCTCTCTCATCTCTCCTCCCCTCTCTCTCTCTCTCTCTCTCTCTCTCTCTCTCTCTCTCTCTCTCTCTCTCTCTCTCTCTCTCTCTCTCTCTCTCTCTCTCTCTCTCTCTCTCTCTCTCTCTCTCTCTCTCCTAGAAATAATGTGACCTGTGCTAAGCTACGGAAACAAAACTTAACTGCCTATAATTAATGAACGTATTGATGTGACAATTGTGGAGTCACTAAAGTTGTTGAGTGAAGACATTTCCATTGCTTTTTAAAGTATGAAAACCATTTAAAAATAAAAATTGACACTATACTATAGCCAACCATCCATATGCATTTATATCAGGTCCGGGGCCACATTTAGCTCAGTCGGCAGGGGCGGATTATGGGGGTTTCCCAGGTGCACAGACTCTTGACTAAAAAAGAATGTATTAAGTAGCGCTGATGTGCGCATCAGTTTTAAACAGTTCACAATAAACAGTCTCTCTCTCTCTCTCTCTCTCTCTCTCTCTCTCTCTCTCTCTCTCTCTCTCTCTCTCTCTCTCTCTCTCTCTCTCTCTCTCTCTCAGTGGTAAAGCGTTCACTTGCTCTCTCTGATTGATCCCCGTCGGTGGGCCCATTGGGCTATTTCTCTCTCCAGTCAGTGCACCACGACTGGTACATCAAAGGCCGTGGTATGTGCTGTCCTGTCTTTGGGATGGTTCATATAAAAGATCCCTTGCTGCCAATCGAAAAGAATAGCCCATGAAGTGGTGACAGCGGGTTTCCTCCTTCAATATCTGTGTGGTCCTTAACCATATATCTGATGCCATATAACCGTAAATAAAATGTGTTGAGTGCATCGTTAAACAAAACATTTCTTTTTTAAACAAAAAATGTCCTTCCTTCCTTCCCTTGCTGCTAATCAAAAAGAGTAGCCCATGCATGTACTGGCAACAGTGGGTTTCCTCTTATCAATATATGTGTGGTCCTTAACCATGTGTGTGTGCCCCCCCCCCCCCTTCTTTTGGCACCTTAATTCCTACCCCACTGATCAATATAGATCTGAATTCGCATGCAAATGTTTACTATAAATTATATTTACAAATTAGTTTTGACGCCTATCTCATTTACAGTAATTAGTTGAATCGTGTGAGCCCCTCTCCCTACCTTCACCCAAAGATAAAACCCACTATAATCCCCCCCCCCACACACACCTAAACAAAAATACAAATTGCCCCCCCCCCCCAAAAAAAAAGAAGAAAAAAAAAAGAAGAAGAAGTGACAAAACATATTTTTAAAATAATCATTACGTCGAAACTTTAAATAAACAAACTTTCATCAAAAATCACATCACCACCACCATCATCATCATTATCACTATCGTCATCACTACATTAATTGCGTTACCCTGGCAAACCATGCAGTCAATTCTGCATTTCGTTTTCCATGAGCGTTCTCGGGTAGTTATTCATATTGAACGCAGTGTATGCGGTTGCCTAGATACGACGCTTTGCTTACCTGACCAGCAACCTACGGTAGCCGAAATCGAGTGACTGTAAAACACACGACACTTGTTGGAATTACTTGAACAGAGGCGAGTGTAAATAACGGTTCGATTGAAGTGAAAATTTACAACATGCACAGGTCTTATCAATCTGTTTTACCGACGGCAAACAAACTTTTACAATGGAGGTGGGACACAACCTACTATAACGAACATCGTAGAAAAGTAAGTTGTTTTATTTTGTTTTAAAAAGAAAATATCATTTCACTTCTATTGATTCTGTTATTGACTTTCCGTTTCCAAGCAGCATATAGAAGGTACACAACCGATTGACACCACGGGGGTTCAATTTAAGGGCAAACGGGTAGATCTACCAATACATTCAACATTGATTAGGCCCCCTATTAAATTTAAAACGGTTTTTCAGTTTTGCCGTTTGTATGCATGGTTTGGTAGATCTATGTAAATATGTATTGGGTATAGGCCTACTTCTTTTGTTGTTACTCACCTTATCTATTGACTAAACCAGTATGCCTTTACAGGCAGGCTGAGGCTTAAGAAATGATTACAGGTCAACATGTTCAGGTAACATGTTTTTATCACCAACAGACAAGTTAAGTACATTTATAGCCTGCTATAGAGATACACCTGTCAACCCAAACCCAGGGCTATTCATTAACTTGCAATATGATTCAACTTGACATATAGACAGCTACTGTGTGTCTGTGGGAAAGCAGGATGGAAAGAGTTCGACCTGTACTATATATCAAAGGCTCTAAAGACTAACCCTATACCTAAAATAGCTTTAACCATTGAAAGGGGGTGACAGATTGAACTCATACTGGTACGATTTTAAAGTTAATTACTGTATGCAGGATTATAAAATTAACATGAAAACCATGGTCGCCAGCAGGGCTAGTTCTAGCCCGAGTACTCTGACTGTAAGAGAGCTAGACGGACATTTGGACATAAACACGCTCTCATTACAGTCAGAGACCAACCTATGTCTTTTTTTGGCAATTCCTGACTACCAAACGGTAGGCAACGAGTCCCGCTCTAATACCACAACAATCCTATGTTTGACGTCAAATACCTTTACATCAATCATTTTCGAGTTTAAGTGATACCAAAAAATCCACATATTAATCACTAATACACTTACTACAGAAAGAAACCCGACAGCACCCACATTCAGCTATGCTTCGTGACACTCCGTCGCAACAATTGCAAAGCTCGGCGATCTATTTCGAGACTGGGCGATTCCGCCTTGTGCAACAATTACAGGGGTCGTCTCATAAGAGGAGGCAGTACGTAGCACATACTTTTGCCGTATCCTGTCGAAACACCCCAAATGTATCCTTCAAATTCAAAATGGAATCAATAATGTGTAATTGTTTTGGTTTAATGACGTAATGAAATCCAAATTCATCCAAAACGGCATTAGCCAACTCTTCCATGTTGTAACTTCGCTTGATATGAGACGGCCCCTGTAACTGCTGCACAAGGCGGAATCGCCCAGTGCGCGATCACGTGGTCTACGTCTCGAAATAGATCGCAGAGCTTTGCAATTGTTGCGACGGAGTGTCACGAAGCGTAGCTGAATGTGGGTGCTGTCGGGTTTCTTTCTGTAGTAAGTGTATTAGTGATTAATATGTGGATTTTTTGGTATCAGTTAACTCGAAAATGATTGATGTAAAGGTATTTGACGTCAAACATAGGATTGTTGTGGTATTAGAGCGGGACTCGTTGCCTACCGTTTGGTAGTCAGGAATTGCCAAAAAAAGACATAGGTTGGTCTCTGACTGTAATGAGAGCGTGTTTATGTCCAAATGTCCGTCTAGCTCTCTTACAGTCAGAGTACTCAGGCTAGGCTAGTTCAAGAAAATTCTTACTGGCCCGTGTCAAATTCAACTAGCCCTCCAATTATCACACTGGAATTTAACTGCACAGCCAAAATCAAAACTAGGATGTTTTTGTTTTTTGTTGTTGAATGATAACCATGTGATCACCTTATATAGTCTGTTTGCATTAAAGAAAACCGATGCATTGGCATTTAACTTTATAACGAATAAAGTTAAAATTCAAATAAAAACATGTTATTAAGTTTTAAACCCATACCAACTCAAATAAAAAACAAAAAATCCAGTATAAATAAACATGTTTCTTTACAAACTACAATTAAGTTATGCATATTAAAACTCATTTTTAATACAGTGTAAAAGATAATGCAGTACAAAGAGACTAACGGTAGAAGTGTGTGTGCTTTAGTAACTAGTCAGGGATTGGCAGTCCTCTTCGTGGCAATGCAATAAACTTTGTGGCGATGCAAGAGGGGTGAAATCCCCAGCAAAATCGTTTTATCGGGAGTGGCTTTTCTCCTAAAGACGAGGCACTAGACTGAGATCCATGGAATCATTCACTGTTTTGCCAAATGACCATTCCACTCTGCTTTGTGCAGAGATGCGGCCCTGATCATGTATTACAATTACATTGGATGTTCCATCAATTGCCTTAAAACACGTATCAGAAAACAAAGAGGTAACCTATGCAGTTTGATGGTAATTTGTAAAGAATTTTTGTTTTAATTTACACTGCAATTTTACCCCCAATAAAATGTTATTTGAGATGGTAGGGATTAATACGTTTTTATATGAATTTTATCTTTATTCATTATGTTGGCGCTGTCAAAATATAGAACATGTTCTGTCTTCTGTGCCAGATCTGTAGAGTGTTTTCTCATATTTGATTCAGTATCAGTGTGTTTCTTTTTTAACTAGTGCTATACACTCATCAGACCCTAAAATCGATGGTCGCCCAACAGACTACCTTTGTAAAATTCTTAGTTTCAACCCTGTGTATGATTTTCTTAACCCTAAGCCTAAACTTGGGCTAACCCATTTTCTTTCCTGGGGAAGCCCCTCCATACCCCCTGGCAGAAAAACTGGATGGGTGTTCATGGGATTCAAATTAACCCCTTAAAATTATTGGGCACATGTAAATTTGTCCCATTTTAAAATGCAAGGTGCACATGTATCTTTTCCCCAATCTGCAACCAAATGTGAATTAACTCCAATTCCTACATACGGCTGATATGTTCAGTATTGTGACAGACGGACGGACAGACTGAAAAGAGAAACTAAAGTCGACTACAGTCTCTTTTCGCACCCTTGTTTTGGTTTCATACACAATAAATAAAACATCCAACTGTAATTTTTTGATATGATATATTTCACAAAAGGTACTTTTTATTTCTTTCATCTTTTAAAACTTAAAATTAATATTTTGTCTAGAATGGTGAAAAATTAAAAAATACCGACCTGTAAACAACGTTGTCAGCTTAGTATAGGAATTTGACAGGGGTCAAGGTTAGTAGACCAGTTTTTATTTTAATGGGGCGAAGCATTGTAATAATATAGCTAATTTTGAATTTGAATGACATCAGTATTCCAATGACGTCACTTTGCATCTCCTTACAATAACCATAAACTCAATGACGTTTTCATTTTAATAATACTGGAAACATTTCAATGTAAAATTGCTATGGAATTTTTTTGTTTGAACATTACTAATGCACCTGAATGTGTCTGAAGAAAATTTGGTGACTAAAAAATTGTACCTTTTCCGAAATATGGATTTCAAGTAAAATTACGGTAATATATGTTGTATTTATTGTGTACAAAGCCAAAACAAGGGTGAGGAGAGTGACTGTCATCGACCTTTGTGCAGCAGCATGATCACATAATTGTAGTGTAGCTAATTAGTTACTACTGAAATTAATGTCCTGCATTGTCCAGTGTATTATCAGGGCTTCTAGTATTTTCATAAAATCCACTAGCCATAGGATCGTTGATTTTAAAAATTTACAAGCCACGATTAAAAATTCACTAGCTTTACTTTACTTTAAGTTAATACAGTTTTACTAAATAATAATAATAATCAGCTTTGTCGCCTGAAGACGGAGATAGAGATAATTCGGAATGTTTTCAAATTATTTTTAAATCACTGGCAGGATTCTGCAAGTAAGGTTTTGATTGTTGGACATGAGCTCCAACTGGCTGGTGTTAGATCCACATGTAATAGTGGAGCTAATTTTAATTAGATTAGATCTAAATCAAAATGGTTCCACACATTCAAGATTTGTTTTCGCTCCATGTCTCATAGCCCAGTAACCTAACCGGCGGCAAGCATATGGCAAAGTATGGGTACTCGAGAGTCGAGTCCTGTCAACGGAATTGAGTCTTGCTAGACTCAGCCTGTGATAGAGATAGTGAATAATACATGAGTGGCCGTTAGATACCATTTATGTCACGACGAGTTGTTTTAAAATGTATTTAACGAGCGAAAGCCCAGTGGTACAGCACTCACTTTATGCCTTTTCGGTATGGGGTTGATCCCTATCGGTGAGCCCATTGCCATGGTTATTTCTCATTCCAGCCACAACTGGTATATCAAAGGCCATGGTATGTGCTATCCTGTCTGTGTTGTGGTGCATATAAAAGATCCCTTGCTGCTGATGGAAAAGAGTAGCCCATGAAATGGCGACAGCGGGTTTCCTCTCTCAGTATCTGTGTGGTCCTTAAACATATGTCTGACACCATATATCCATAAATAAAATGTGTTGAGTGTGACGTTAAATAAAACATTTGCTTGTTATTTAATAATTTTGTAGTACAATTTAAAAAAAATTTCATGCTAATTAATGCAGAAGTGAAAATTATATATACTCCCCTGGATTTAGTCTCAAGAAGAGAGAGAGGGAGAGTGAAACTGATAGCTTTCCTTAAATAGCAACAAAAGCAAGGTCAGCATTCTTGACCTTCAGATTTCCTGGGCTAATACTGGCAGTCAGTATTTTAGATTGGGGGGGGGGGCAACCCACACTATGTATGTATGTATGATTTTATAAAATTTAATACAATAAAAAGACGAAAAAAATGTCTGATTGGGGGGGGGGGGCATGCATCACCCCCCGTGCCTCCTCCCCCACTACGCCACTGTGGGCTAATGAGATACTTGATATAATAGGTCAAAGTTCTGACGTTTTACTGTATTTTGCTATTATTATTATGTTCTTTGTATAATTCATATATATTGAGAAAATAAAGATTTGTATTTGTATCATCTTCTTTTTAAAAAAATTAAATAATTTTTTTTTTTTTTGTAATTAGAATAACATTTACAAGTTGGTTGTATCATGTTTATGTCCGAGTGAAATAATTTTCAATTGTCACAAGCTTTAGCGTAAAAATTAAAATTATTTCTCGAGGGACATAAATATATGAAATGGCAGCGAGTTTAATATGCAATTTATTACCCATAATTGATCTTAATTTATATCAATCAACTTGTTTGGTTGACATTCCTGTAAGGGTGAATATATGCCAACTGATGACGTCACAGTGTTACATCCCACGTGGCGATATTTTTAAACATATGGGTAATAAAATATTTTGATTCCTATATGATATTGACGATACCAAAACACACGAGGGTAATAATCTCTTTATCATATAATCTCAAGCATAATATATTATGCTTTTGTAAACTGTATCTGTAATTTTATTTCCAGTCAGCCATTACTTTGTATTCAAATGATGTAAGAATATGTGACACAGTGTCTTTTTGAATGAAAATAACATCAAACTGATATCCTTACGTAAAAATAATCTAGTGCTTAATGGGTTTTTTCATTTTCTGAACACTGGACAGCTTTCAGTGTAAAGTTGCTATTAAAATGTTGTTGTTTGATGACTGCATATATACATCAGTTATGGAGTGTCACCATAGTAGTATGTTTGCTTAAATGTCAATTAAACATATAGTGCCATGACCTCAGTTCATTTACATCTAGTTTGCAAAACAAAGTATGTGATCTGAAAAATATTACATACCTTGATTACACTGGATATGCTAGCTATTATGTGATAAATTTAGTTATGTCCTCCTTATCTGCCTCGACGATCCATCCTCAATGGCCATGGTGCCCCCTCCCTTGCCTTAATTGGTACCCTAAATATTTTCCTTTAAAAAAAAATTTAAAAAATTTCCTGTACATTTTTCATATAGCCAAGCTAGGCAATTTTTTATTATTTCGACTTTGGTTGCAAATATTTTAAAAACAAACCATACTACTCATTCCAGTGTTTTAGAAAGAAATATTTGGGTTTGGTGCTATGGAATTGAATGCAACCACATTCAATAGGGGGTGGGGGGGGGGGCCTCCCCCAGAAAGAAAATGAGTTAAAATTAGGGTTAGGGTTAAGAAAATCAGATAGTAATGATAAGAGTAATTAATTTTGTCAAAAGGTTAACTTAAACAAAAATCTGCACAATGTTTTGGGTATGGCACCATACCCGTTTTACCCTCTGGCAGAAACCCTGCATTCACAACAACAGAACCTGTTTTAAAGAGAAGTTAAAGAAAGCTACTGGTCCATGCCAACATATATATATACTATACGATTTTATGTCCTAGCAAGAAATTAATGCCTGACAAAAATCGACATCATACTATGGGAAATAAAAAAATTGATGCTGACCAGAAACCAGAAATTTGTTTTGTTTGGCCTTACATTCCTTTCTTCATGTTTTTCAGGTACATTCGGCAGCACCCATGGTGGACACCAAGGCACCACCGACTTACATGCATTTACATCTGAAACTGAAAAAACTACAGGTAAAGTCCACTGGGACGTCTGTTGCCATGGCAACTTCAGACTTCTTGATCTGCTACAATCAGTACTCCAGTAATATGATATGATTTTAATTTTTAATTTAATTTTTTTTTTTCAGCTAGGTAACTTTTTAAAAATTGTTTTATATTAAACAAAATATTGATTAAGCTTTCATATTTCCAGTTAGAAAATTATTGCCTGGAATGTTTAGGAAAAATGACAGTTAATAATCTTTTTATTAAGTGAAAGTGTTTATATTGTTTGAAAACCGTGGCGTTGTGTCTGCCAGTACAATCCTCTGAGATTTCAAAATGTGCGTAAACCATTTATGGGTTACAAAAAAAAAATTCAGGTAACCCATTTAGTTTTCACGTAACCCGTCATGACCATGTAAATCATGTTATAAATTCAGTTCTCACACGAAAAATGGGCTACACGAAATTATACTTACAAGTGACGCACGAACAAAACTATCGCTCTCGCGACTTTCACAAGCCTGTAGTATTGTATTATAAATTGTACCAAAGTTAGGGTCTCATCAGTTGGGCCACGTCTTCCCAGTCATAGTTTATGTATACTGCATTTAATCAAATAGGGCGAGATGTAGCCCAGTGGTACAGCACTCGCTCGCTGCACGGTCAGTGTGGGATACATCCCCAATGGTGGACCCATTAGGCTATTTCTCATTCCAGCCAGTGCACCACGACTGGTACATCAAAAGCAGTGCTATCCTGTCTGTGGGATGGTGCATATAAAAGATCCCTTGCTGCAAATTGAAGAGAGTACCCCCGGTAGCCCATGAAGTGGCAACAGCGGGTTTCCTCTCTCAATATCTGTGTGGTCCTTAAACCATATGTCTGATGCCATATAACCGTAAATAAAATGTATTGAGTGCATCGTTAAAACATTTCCTTCCTGTGTCTGTGTCCGTTTGGTTTATTATTTTCTTTTTCATCCAGCTTGAAGAGGAGCGACTGGCCACGATAGAACGAGACAATAGAATTCTTTTGGAAAAAATGTCATATATAATGCGGACACGAGGCCGCGTGGACAACAGAAATAACTACGAGTACAAGAGGTAAGCAGCTTTTACTCTGTGCAGGTGTTGTGGTTAAGCCATCGGACATAGAGCTGGTAGGTACTGGGGTCGCAACCCGGGACCAGCTCCCATCCCAGAGCAAGTTTAACGACTCAATGGGAAGGTGTACGGCCTCTACACCGACTTCTCTCTCACTAACCACTAGCCCTCTGATAGCCCAGATAGCTGAGAGGTGTGCCCAGGACAGTGTGCTTGAGCCATATAGGGATATAAGCATGAAAATAAGTATGAAATAAGTAACTATGAATGCCTGATCGTTCCAAGAATTCATCTCTCCCCCCCCCCCCCACACACACACACACACATGCACACATAAAACAAATCCTAGCTACAGGCCCCCATGAATTGAAAATCTGCGTGACCCATTTATCTGTTACGCAGAAATAAATCCAGGTAACCTATATTCTTTTTGCATAACCCATTATATCCAAGTAAATGGTGATCCAAATTTCGCACAAACAAAAAATAGGTTCTGCTAAGTTAGGTTTGCGTGAGCAACACGAGACTGAAATGATTGTTCTCGCAATTCTCAGAGGCGTGTAGCTATAATGACCCTGAAATGAGTACCTCACTGGAGTTGGTCTGTGGCATCAGAGGGTTTCCCCCTCTCTTCCTATCCACAAAGTGTCAAAATGGCTGTATGCTAGACACCGAATAGCCATAGTTTAAACATTAGCTGAGGTGTTATTAAATGAGGAGCGGGATTTAGTTCAGTCGGTTGAGTGCTCGTCTGAGGTGCTTGTGTTGCAGGATCAAACCACCTCGGTGGATCCATTCAACTGATTAGGTTTTTTCTTGTTCCAACCAGTGCACCATAACTGGTCAAAGGCCGTGATATGTGCTTTTCTGTCTGTGGGAAAGTGCATATTTAAGAGATCCCTTGCTGCTAATGGAAAAATGTAGCAGGTTTCCTCTGATGACTATGTGTCCAAATTACCAAATGTTTGACATCCAATAGCCTATGATTAATTAATCGATGTGCTCTAGTGGTGTCATTAAATAAAAATAAAAATTGTTGTATTAAATGAACATTCCTTTCCTTTCTGTAATTAGTAATCACTTGTACCGGGTAGTTTGTTGGTGCCTCAGTCTTTGATGTATATTTGTCATGGGTGGTGATCACAAATATTCTGCGCTCAGTAATCTTCAAATAATTCAGGGCTAGCTCTGGCACTCACCAAATTCACCAATTGCAAATTTTGAAAGAAGTTGGTGAATTTTGTTTTAATTTGGTGGAAAAAATTAATGTAATAATCATTTTTTTTTTAGAAAATAACTGTCGATTTCTACAATTTTTGAAGTTTAATTGACAATCTGGCGAAATTGTTTGCTCACCCAGTGCTAGCCGTGTTAAACAATATTGTCCCTCCCACTCATCAGAGACACCTTTCAGTTTTCCCATTCCAACCATTGCTCTACAACAGATGGAAATGGTGGTAAAGTTTTTGGTTTTGGTGTGATGAGAGATAGAATACATCTCCATTGGCAAAGATTTCAGTAATATACTGCAGACAGCAATTTATCCTGGCCTATTTAATAGATGTACACTGGGTATACATTTAAGAAGAATTTAATATTTACTGACTGTTTTTTATTT
The DNA here is from genome assembly GCF_016097555.1 of Gigantopelta aegis. Classification (NCBI taxonomy): domain Eukaryota; kingdom Metazoa; phylum Mollusca; class Gastropoda; order Neomphalida; family Peltospiridae; genus Gigantopelta; species Gigantopelta aegis. Next base: position 38,376,640 of record NC_054699.1, read on the forward strand.
TTTGCAATCTGGTTTGTGCATGTTTATAATCTTGTTGCATGCCATTTGAAAGCTTCTTCCTCAAGTTAATGATTAATATTAGTTAGTTGTCTATCACTTGATTGCACAAGAAGCTTATAGCCTGGTGCTTATAAAATGTTTAGAGTCTAGACTCGAAATTCTATAATAGAGTCTGAGATACTAATATCATGACAACGCCATACAAATTGTATGTGTTTCACGTCATTAGAGACTGAGTCTGGACTCTAAACGTTTTATAAACTCGGGCCCAGATCTAGGTTTCGGCAAAACGTTTTACTTGCCAAGCATTTCACACACTTCATCAGCACATGTTTTTCTCTTAAAGAATCTGTATTAATGTATCTGCTGTAAATGAGATTTTAACACTGAATATGAACAGTATACTAGTCAGCATTCACCCGCAGTGTTTTTGGCAGAAAGAAATTTTTGGCTGTGGCACTATGGAATTGAATGCAACCAAAGTCAACAGGGGGTATGGGGGGTCTCTCCCAGAAAGAAAATGGGTTATGTTTAGGGTTAGGGTTAAGAAAATAATACAGTAATGATAAGAGTAATTAATTTTGTCAAAAGGTTAACTTAAATTTTTTTATTTGGATATGGCACCATACCCGTTTTACCCTTAAACACTTAAGAGAATGTTGGTATCTTGATATTCATACTATTTTTGAAGGCTTTAAATTTATAGCATTTCATAATTTTTGTGACTCATTAATTGGCTTCATTAGGAGGACAGAATCATTTAACTGAATGTTTGTCATCGGCATAGACTAATCTCTCAGTACTGTCAACGGCATAGGTTTATCTTTTAATGTCCAGTATGGAGTAACTGAGTATGAGTTGAAAGAGGTTTTGAGTTCAAAGTTGAGTAAAATGACCCTTGCCGCTGATCAGGAGCAATTTACATGGTGGAAGCAGTGTTTCCTCTAATGTTGGACATTCTCACTACTGGGTAGGGCTGGGACATAGACCATTTGTAAAGCATTCGCTTGATGAGTGGTCGATCCCCAGCGGTGGACACATTGGCCTATTTTTCATTCCAGCCAGTGTTCCACAATTGGTGCAACAAAGGTCGTGGTATGTACTATCCTGTCTGTGGGATGGTGCATATAAAAGATCTCTTGCTGCTAATCGAAATGAGTAGCCCATGAAGTGGCGACAACGGGTTTCCTCTCTCAATATCTGTGTGATCCTTTACTATATGTCTGACGCCATATAACCGTAAATAAAATGTGTTGAGTGCGTTGTTAAATAAAACATGTCCTTCCTTCTTTCTGCCTACTGGATTAATTTTTGGCAAAAAATACGTTGAGTGGGTACACATTTATAACTTTTACTGACATATTTTCACTTAAAACTTTTATAAATACATAAAATAAAGTTTATATTTGAATTGGTAATTATTATTTTCATGGGTTCTAATTTTTATGATATTTTAGATCAGTTATTGTTGATTAAAATTAGGCAAAATATCTTTATAAGTTGCATTTACTTACAAGCAGTTGTGGTCAGATGTCCAATATTTATGTCCATTATTCCTGATAATTGTGCTTTTCTGACCAGAATTTTTTGTTAGAAACGAATTACGATTCATATCACAATATTTCATGGTTTTCGTTGTTGGTAAAAACGGTCAGACTTATTCTCAAATTAGCTGTCACAATCAGCTAATGGTTCTTGAAAATGGCCATGACCACGACGTTCCACCATTATTATCAAATGAAGATACTTGCTGAAAACCACTTTTTTCAACTCAAAATTCCCATGTATTTTCCATTAAAAAATAAAAACCTAAAGCTGCCATACTCTAAATTAACCTATTTCGTCTTGTTCTATTATTATTTTTGGTGAGTGCTGTGCTGAAAACCGCATGGAATATTAATTGAGGAATGCAGTATACAGTGTGTTGACATGCGTGACGTCGGGTGGGGTATCTCGCCTGCAGTAGTCAGAAGGTTAAAAGTAGCAAGTGCTGAGAACCAGAAACCATGCTTTATGGATGGTTTCTATCTGTCAGTATGACATTAAAGAGTTCGTCACTGTATTTAAAATAAGATGGTTTTTAAAATGTGTTTCAATATGTTGGTATGAAATTAAAGAGTTTGTGAAATGATTTAAAATAAGATGATTTGTAAAATGTGTTTCTATCTGTCAGTATGAAATTAAAGAGTTTGTGAAATGATTTAAAATAAGATGGTTTTTAAAATGTGTTTCAATATGTTGGTATGAAATTAAAGAGTTTGTGAAATGATTTAAAATAAGATGATTTGTAAAATGTGTTTCTATCTGTCGGTTTGAAATTAAAGAGTTTGTCACAGTATTTAAACTAAGATGGTTTTAAACTAAGATGGTTTGTAAAATATGTTTCTATCTGTCGGTAAGAAATTAAAGAGTTTGTCAAAGTATTATTATAATAAAATGGTTTTAAATGAAGATTGTTTTTTTTAACTGTGTTTCCAGCCTGAACCGTGAGAAGCGCCAGCGTGAGCTGCTGCGCGTGACGCGTGAGAACCAGGAGATTCTGCGCAGGATAACGATGCGCCAGCCGGAGTACAGCGCCAAGAAGTGGCAGGAGGACTGGGAGGAGAACCAGAAGTTCATGGACAGCATCTCACACTTCCCCAAGGACTGGTGGCTTGACAACGACAGGGTAACCAGCACCTTCACCAGATACTAAACTCACCAACATTTGGCGAAATTTACAAAGCCTCTTTTAGACTTATGCGCGTGTAACTACATACTCTTACAATACTCGACAATAACAGGGTAACCAGCACCTTTACCAGATACTAAACTCACCAACATTTGGCCAAATTTACAAAACCTGTTTTAGACTTACGCACGTGTAACTACATACACTTACAATTAGTTTAAACACCTGTTCGACAACGACGGGGTAATCAGCATCTTCACCAGATATGAAACTGACCAATATTGTTTTTAATGCTTACTATTCATATATATATATATATATATATATATATATGTGTGTGTGTATGTGTGTATGTGTATGTGTATGTATATGTATATATATATATATATATACACAGCATGTATACTATTTTATGCACATCCTTTGTGCTGGGGTGTTGTTAAACATTCGTTCATTCATTCATTCATACATTCATTTCATTCATTCATTCATTCATTCATTTGTTATTCTTATCTGCATTCAGATGTAACCATGTAATATGGTTGCTAGATGCTTTATCTGTAGAGGAGAGATGACTAGAAGCTATCTTAGCACTTCGATATCGTAAAACCATCATAGTCTGTGACGTCACTACAGCACAAGTGACTTCATAACCTATGATGCTTCATAAATTCGGACCTTGGGGTCTGTTCCAAGAAACAATCTTAGGACATAGCATGCACAAGTATAGACACTAAACATCAGGGACTGCATGGTGGCAGGACTACGACAGCTGTTTCCTCTCTCAATATCTGTGTGGTCCATAACCAGATGTCCGACGCCATATTACCATAAATAAAATGTGTTGAGTGTGTCATTAAATAAAACATTTCCTTCCTTCTTCCTTCATGATGACTTCTGTTGCACACCTTCCATATTTCTTTGGAGTAATACACAATGGGAAATACGGCAGATACTATGAATGGTTCTGCATACAATTTGTAGCGTGTTGACTTGTGGCAAACTAAGATTTGATTGATCGAAAAATATTTTATTGTGTAAAACAAAAGGATTGGGCACAAAGTTTGCCAACTTACTAGGCCCACTCCTAAATGTGATTGTGGGATGACAAACACGATAAGATGTGATATTAGTGGGGTCGTAAATGATCCGTGTCCTAAGTCAATGAAACTTGGTTTATAGTTACACATATGGATGTTCATCAGCATTGTATTAAACATGATAGACACTAAATGTGTTCCGTTTCTCACAAACTATAAGTCATAAGTCAATGAAACTTGGTTTATAGTTGCACCTATGGATGTTCATAACTTGTATCATTGTGTGTTTACAGAACAGACGATCACAGCGAAGTGCTCGATCAGCCCGACGTGAGAAGAGTCCAGGCTCTAAGGGAGACACGCAGAGGGAGAAAGACGAAAAGAAGGATTCGGCGAAACTGGCCAAAGAGAGCGACTCGAATAAGGACAAGTCTGCCCCAGCGAAGAAAGTTGATTCGTCTAGAGAAAGCGAGGACACTAAACACGACGAGAGCACAACGAAAGATAGCACGAGAGATACCACGAAAGATACCACAAGAGATACCACGAAAGATACCACAAATGACAGCACGAGGGACACGACAAGAGATGATGACACGAGAGATAAAAGTGAGACTGAATCGTTGGAGAAAGAGACAGTCAAGGGCTAGTGAATCGTACAGTATTCAGTACGGGACAGTCGGGCTTACAATCATTTTGGGGCATCAGTCCACATTCATTTCATGGATTGTTGCAATCTTGTTTAGAAAATATTGATTTTTTATTTTTTTTATTCAATTTTTATTTTTAATTAATTAATTTTTATTTTTTTTATTACAGTCCCAACAATCAGTGGCTGCACTCTGTTGCATGTGCTTATTTCAGTCTTTAAATAATTGGGCTAAAATAATGCAATACTTTGTTTTGCCTGATCAGTCTATAAATAATTTTATGAATGAATTTTTGTTTTTGTCCAGATACCTGATTTAAAAAAAGAAAGTGTTTTAAGTGTAAATTGGTACTTTGTACTAATTTTCTTTTATATTTCTGTGTTGTTGAGCATTTGTTTTTGTTTGTTTGTTTGTTTGTTTTTTTATTTTATCTAGACGAACTATATTTTTGGATTTCGGAAAACCATATTTCTTTTTTTAAGTGTGAAAGCCTATTCCATGTTCTGTTTAGGGTCAAATAAAATCTTGTGGGTTGGGGGGGATGTAATATAACCACAATAATATACTTGTATGTCAGCCAGAGCCCGTTTATCCCAGTAGCACATGTAGCACGTCCTACGGGCCCCTTGCGTCAGGGGTTCCCGCGGTGATGTGTACATTTATTTTCACCAGGTCATTTCCACCCCTCTCCCTGAGGGGGTTGCAAAATATATATTCTGGGAATGGGGCCCTCAGATCCATACACTGGCTCTGATGTCAGCCACATTCTCTTTATGTTTTATATATTGGGAGGGAGGGGGGGTGAGGGTGAGGGTGGGGAACTGAAATAGGGGGGCTTTCATGCTTCTAATGAAATTAGTTGAACTGGCTATCACTAAGTACAGCACAACTGATCGTTACATTTATGGATCCCTCACTTTGGTTTTTTACTTATTTTATTGCCAGTATTTTATTTTAGTATGCCGTTGTGGTTCTGTTCAACTTGATAATGTTGAAAATACATGGATATCACTTTTGGGTACATTTTGTTTTACATTATCGACGTATTTGACACATGGTAGCCCCTCTTTGATAGGTCATTGGAAGAACGGGAATCAGATTTAAATTGTTTCTGTCATTCTTCAGTTCATCTCTCCCTCGATCCCCCAAAATATTTTCAGACTATTTATCCATCTTGGTTCATTTTAGGGTTACTTGTTTACTTCACATTCGTTGTATTTTGAATTGGGTGTATAGTACAGAGTAAACAACACACACAAACACAACCACACCAAATGTTCAATCTTCACACACTGACCACGGCAAAACTCAAATCAAAATTGAAAGCCCTCATTATGTTGTTCCGCTGGCACCCCACTAAACGCCAGCGTATAGTACCGCTTTACGTAATACCGCTTTACGCGTCATAGTTATTAGAATTTCATCTGAATACTATAATGGCAGGGAACATTTTGTTCAGCATCACATTGCGATTGACTACACACATTTTCTGTGACATTTATTCCAGTTTCTACATCATTTTCTGTGACATTTATTCCAGTTTCCACATCATTTTCTGTGACATTTATTCCAGTTTCCACATCATTTTCTGTAACATTTATTCCAGTTTCTACATAATTTTCTGTGACATTTATTCCAATGTTTACATCATTATCCATGTCTAAACTGACTATAATAGATATTCGTAATCACTGTGTTGATCCAGTGTCTATAGAATTGTGACTATAACCCATGACTCTCTAGTATTCTATAGATGTTTTGTATTGTGTTAACACTGTGTAACCCATGACCCTCTAGTATTCTATAGATGTTTTGTATTGTGTTAACACTGTGTAACCCATGACCCTCCAGTATTCTACAGATGTTTTATATCTTATTTATTGCATTGTCTGTGATAGTGTTTCTAGTGTAACTAGCCGACACACTCATACATCCATGACTACAGTGTATGCTATGGTAGTAAGCACTTCAAGTGTAATTAAAAAAAAGTATTAGAAGCAATAGTTTTTTTTGTATGTCCATGAATACATTTAAAAGTGAAATGCAAGTAAAACAAATTTTAGAAGGGAGAAACAAAACGGACTATTATATATTTAATACAGGCGTTGTACAGTAATCGAGTTGGGCAGGGCTCATTTTTCGATTTCAACCAAGGAGTCCTGTTCCTTAATTTAAATGAAAATCACACAAGTTCAGTTTGAATCCAATAAAACACCAGTCATTAAAACATCGGTCATCAAGCATGACATCCAGTATCCAGGCAACGCCTAGCAGAACATACATAGTAGAACACATACCTTTTCCATGTCCAGATAATAATGATGTTATTTCTTAGCATCAGAGTCTCAATGTATTATTCACTTAGCTCACTGTAAAACAAACCAGCCTCGGTGGTGGTGTTGTTAAGCCATCGGACATACGGTTGGTAGGTACAGGGTTCGCAGCCCGGTACCGGCCTCGGTGTGTTGTGGTTAAGCCATCGGACATAAAGCTTGTAGGTACAGGGTTCGCAGCCCAGTACCGGCCTCGGTGGTGTTGTGGTTAAGCCATCAGACATAAAGCTTGTAGGTACAGGGTTCACAGCCCAGTACTGGCTCCCACCCAGTGCTAGTTTTAACGACTTGATGGATAGGTGTAAGACCACTACACCACCTTCTCTCTCACTAACAACTAACAACTAACCCACTGTCCTGGACAGACAACTCAGATAGCTGAGGTGTATGCCCAGGATAGCGTGCTTGAACCTTAATTGGATATAAGCACAAAAATAAGTTGAAATGAAATGAAATGTAAAACAAATCCATAAAAGAATAGAATTGTTGATGATTTCCGTGAGGTAGGCAACTTGTGAGAATCTAAATGGCCAGTGGTGTGATGTGATGGACAACGAGATCCGGTTCCCATTCCTCGAAACGATCTTAACACTATCTTAATCACCTTAAGTGCATACCTAACTACTTTATGCACCTAAAGTTATCTTAGTGATAAGATCAGTTTGTGGAACTTGAGACCCTGACCAGTGGTTATAAACTTTTAAAAGTCTGGACTCAAATCGTACATGACGTCACATGGATGCTGTTTGTATGACGTTGTCAGGACGTTACAAAGCTGAGTCGAGACTTTAAAAGTTTTATATATATATATATATATATAAGCATGGGACTTGGTTATAGTGGTAACTGAATTGGACAACAACTGGTATCTGTACAAAAGGCCAGCAGTAATATAGATATCACTAATAAAGCATTGCACAGAGATCATAAGATATTGTGTAGCAAAATGCCGAAAACTCAAATAAAGCATTACACAGACATCAAAAGACATTTTGTAGCAAAATCTCATGCTGCATACATTAGAAGTCGTGAATATCGTATTTTCCTAATCACAAGTTGTGAAGGGCGTTCGTTTGGCGAGATGACCCGTCAACACAGTTTGTGAACTGGGGTAAGGCCGTGACAGTGCACACTGTCCATAAATTGCCTGAACGATCTCCACTTGGTGAAGTCGTGTTCACAATTTGCAACTTGTGAATTCTTGGTGTTCACAAGCACCAAATGAACGCAGCATGAGCATCATAGCATCATAACCATGACTAGGGCCCGTTATGTCTCAACACATTGCTCAAACTTTATTACTATATTATAGTGTATATAATCAGATTGTTGTTTAATGCATGTAATCATCCATTCAGGCTTTTGAAACTTGAAACCATCAAAGGTATGAAGCACCTTGGAGTTTCCTAAAAAAAAGATCTGCACAAGATGAATTGATCATGATTTCTTAGAATTGTGTGTTTATATTTAATACAGTTAAAGTTAAAGCACGCCCTGCTGGACACACCTCAGCTGTGTTGGTGGTGTCCAAGACAGGAGTTGCAAGAGAGACGATTTGTAATTTGACCTTGTTTCTCCCCATGCAGATGTGCACTTCTGTTGTTTTTCAAAGGCGTTGGAAGTGGTTGGTGGGTGGAGGGAGGGTGTATTGGCCCGGAACACAACTCTGAAAATAATGCCAGGAGAAAATCAAATTAATATACTAATATACAACTATCACGCCTACCACCCCCACCCCTAGTTGTTGTCGTCTCCGATGCCTATGTTTTTGTATTAAACTGTTACGGCTGCTGATGCTAGACAGTGTAAAATATGTTTTGGCCATGACGGCTTTTTTACCGTTCACTTACACACTACTTACAACTATTTACTTACGTTATCAATTTGGGAAAATCTAACATGTCTGTGTCCATAGTCATCATGTTGTTTGTATAGTTGCTCAAAATTGTTGGAATTATTTTTTATGCAAAATGGAAAAAAAAGTACATACCTTGGAATTTAGGATCAATGGCTTTAAGAACAAGAATTTGTGCTTGTTTTGTTAAAGGGTAAATGAATCATTTGCATACGTATGTTTTTAAATATACTGTTGTTTATTCAGAATAATCTCTGTGTACAATATACGTTTTTAAATATATTGTTGTTTTTACTCAGAATAATATCCATATATACAGTATATGTTTTTAAGTAGCTATATGTCATTGATCTTAATTAGTGTTTGCACATATGTATTTTGCTTCCAAACCCCATACATCTAAGAGAAATAAGGTACAATCCTTAATTACCGGTATCACATAATTCACTTTGTATATTGGACAAACATGTATAAATACATCTTTATTAACACAGAATCTGTTAAATATTTGATCTCAAATCTCAAATCTCTTATAGCAGAACTTTTAAAAAGGGTAACTATTTAGTCATACAATGTATAGAATAAGAGTAAATATATAGTACTACAGTATACATTATGTATTTTTAATTTATATTTGTGCTGTGTATAGACATATACACATGTACACACATAATACCACGTTTTATTTGTATGACCCTGTATAAAGGCTATGTCACGATAGGAGTGCCTCATACGAGAATATCCTCGAGACAAGACAACATTATGAGTTCACCGGTTGCTATGTAACCGGTTATTCTCGTACAAGGCACTTGTAACGTGTTGCGTCGTCTTAAGAGAAGTTAGGCGTGTTTACAAGAATGATTAATATGCAATATTTGCCAAGATATCAAGTTTATTGTATTGCAAATCTTGGTGGTTTACAGATGAAATGTTACATAAATATGTAGTTTAACAGAAATAGGTTTTATTATACATTGTATTTAAATACATTTTAAATGTCAGATGGTTGTGCTAATGGTGGTTGTCGGTCTCTTTATAAAATTTGCCGACAACATTTTATGTTAACGCAGTGACAATGTTTTCAAACCTAATCGTTACACTAAACATGTCTTTGGAGCATTTAAATTGGTCGGTTGTTGCCTCAGATGTGATTCCGAAATTAGCTTGTCCATGACTTTTTATTCATAATTGATGTAGTTATACACGTATGGTGATCTTCTTGGTACAGGGCCCTGTATCACAATGTCTAATCCTTTTCGTCCTTGTCACCGTGTTGTAAAACATTAATAAAGATTAACCCACCTGTTTGTACCAAAGAACGTCAACACAAGGGACAGTACTGCAAAACAAAACCCACGGGCTGAAAGGGCTAACAGTTAGGCATGTGTGCAGGAACGTTAGCAGGTCGAAGGGGGCACAGACAGTGGCAAGCTAAGTTTATAGGAGGGGACAAAAAATGTATTGAAGAAGAAATAGCTTGAGCATGTGGGGAAGGGTTTGGCCCCTGAATACCCCCACCCCCACCCTCCCCTCCTCTACACAAAGATCTGTAATTAGCATGGACGGACTCCTAAAGGTAACGTTGAATGATACTTCTGGTATATGGAGGACTTTTGTTAGAAGCCAAAGACCGTTGCTTTATGACTGTTTGATCGATTCTGTAGTTCTCAACTAGCTTGTAGAAAGTAATTTTGGCATCAAGCATGTAGGGTTTTCATGATTCTGTATTTCTCAACTACCTAGTAGCAGGGTTTTCATGATTCTGTATTTCTCAACTACCTTGTAGAAAGTAATTTGGCATCAAGCATGTAGGGTTTTCATGATTCTGTATTTCTCAACTACCTAGTAGCAGGGTTTTCATGATTCTGTATTTCTCAACTAGCTTGTAGAAAGTAATTTTGGCACCAAGCATGTAGGGTTTTGATGATTCTGTATTTCTCAACTACCTGGTAGCAGGGTTTTCATGATTCTGTATTTCTCAACTACCTTGTAGAAATTAATTTTGGCATCAAGCAGGACTGTGACGTTCCTGACAAACATGTTGATGATTGAACACTCAGATATATAAGACTAAGTTTTAGGACCATTTTCCATTAAAGCGATTCTGCAATTTATTCCCATGGAAACATGCTTTTTCATATCTGCATTTTCACAAGTGGAGTCGACAAATACTTTTAAGACTGAAAACCATGCATGTGGGAAAATAGCTTATAGATTCACTTTTTAGCATGCTGAATGCCTGAACACAAAATCATGTGTATATGTATATGTATATGTATATTATATATATATATATATATATATATATATATATATATATATATATATATATATATATGTATGTATTATTTGTGTGCACTGTATCAATAAACTTGCATTAATGGAAAGTGTGCCTTACACAGAAACACCAGTTAACATTTCATTAAATGTTGCTTGTTCTTATGGAGTGGTTCCAGCCATGTTCAGCATATTGGAGAAATATATTGGTATGAATTATCATAGATGTGTTTTATGTAATTTATTCATGTTTGTAATAAAAGATATTTATTGTTCCAATTATTTGGTTTTTGTTTTCCATGGGCTGGGGTGGGATATAGCCCAGTGGTAAAGTCCTTGCCTGATCGACCCCCGTTGGTCACCTATTGGGCTTTTTCTCGTTCCAGCCAGTGCACCACGACTGGTATATCAATGGCTGTGGTATGTGCTGTCCTGTCTGTGGGATGGTGCATGTGCATAAAAGATCCCTTGCTATATTAATGGACAAAATGTAGCAGGTTTTCTCTCTAAGACTATATGTCAAAATTACCAAATGTTTGGCACCCAATAGCCAATGATATCAATGTGCTGTTTGTAAATAATTTTGACATCATTAAAAAAATCAACGTCTACAACTTTGGTGTATCATTTTATTTGAATATTACAGTGAAACTCCACTATTTCAAACCCTTTTTTATATATATTGGGGAGATCCTAATATCGGATAAACAATTGTATATTATTAATATAAACAATCATATACGATTATTAATGACTGTACAGTCTGATACGGTACTACACAAGTTTTCAAGATTGCTGCTCAATTCTAAAATGCCAAAGTTGATTACGGTAGTACTGTTGCTAATAAAAATGTATTAGAATCCATATTTGTTTAGTCCCCTACCGGTTTCATCTCTGTCTGTCTGTCCCACATATAGTTTTCTGGATGTGGGATTTTTCACAGTGCCTGGAGATGCTGACCTCAAATTGTGTGTATACCGTTATCATATACTGTTACAGATAAAGTTTTGACTTTCATAGCAATTTACCCATTTTTGACAGTTATGGCCCTTGAACTTACCTAGATGTGGACATGTAGCAGGGAAGTCGGTAACACGCATGTACGTCTACCCAATGGCAACAGTAGATCTGTTATAGTCTCTTTCTCGCAGACGGAGACATGTAGCAGGGAAGTCGGTAACGCGCATGTACGTCTACCCAATGGCAACAGTAGATCTGTTATAGTCTCTTTCTCGCAGACGGAGACATGTAGCAGGGAAGTCGGTAAGGCACATGCACGTCTACCCAATGGCAACAGTAGATCTGTTATAGTCTCTTTCTCGCAGACGGAGACATGTAGCAGGGAAGTCGGTAATGCACATGCACGTCTACCCAATGGCAACAGTAGATCTGTTATAGTCTCTTTCTCGCAGACGGAGACATTTAGCAGGGAAGTCGGTAACGCACATGTACGTCTACCCAATGGCAACAGTAGATCTGTTATAGTCTCTTTCTCGCAGACGGAGACATTTAGCAGGGAAGTCGGTAACGCACATGTACGTCTACCCAATGGCAACAGTAGATCTGTTATAGCCTCTTTCTTGCAGACGGAGACATGTAGCAGGGAAGTCGGTAACGCACATGCACGTCTACCCAATGGCAACAGTAGATCTGTTATAGTCTCTTTCTCGCAGACGGAGACATGTAGCAGGGAAGTCGGTAACGCACATGCACGTCTACCCAATGGCAACAGTAGATCTGTTATAGTCTCTTTCTCGCAGACGGAGACATGTAGCAGGGAAGTCGGTAACGCACATGTACGTCTACCCAATGGCAACAGTAGATCTGTTATAGTCTCTTTCTCGCAGACGGAGACATGTAGCAGGGAAGTCGGTAACACACATGTACGTCTACCCAATGGCAACAGTAGATCTGTTATAGTCTCTTTCTCGCAGACGGAGACATGTAGCAGGGAAGTCGGTAACACACATGCACGTCTACCCAATGGCAACAGTAGATCTGTTATAGTCTCTTTCTCGCAGACGGAGACATGTAGCAGGGAAGTCGGTAACACACATGCACGTCTACCCAATGGCAACAGTAGATCTGTTATAGTCTCTTTCTCGCAGACGGAGACATGTAGCAGGGAAGTCGGTAACACACATGCACGTCTACCCAATGGCAACAGTAGATCTGTTATAGTCTCTTTCTCGCAGACGGAGACATGTAGCAGGGAAGTCGGTAACACACATGCACGTCTACCCAATGGCAACAGTAGATCTGTTATAGTCTCTTTCTCGCAGACGGAGACATGTAGCAGGGAAGTCGGTAACACACATGCACGTCTACCCAATGGCAACAGTAGATCTGTTATAGTCTCTTTCTCGCAGACGGAGACATGTAGCAGGGAAGTCGGTAACACACATGCACGTCTACCCAATGGCAACAGTAGATCTGTTATAGTCTCTTTCTCGCAGACGGAGACATGTAGCAGGGAAGTCGGTAACACACATGTACGTCTACCCAATGGCAACAGTAGATCTGTTATAGTCTCTTTCTCGCAGACGGAGACATGTAGCAGGGAAGTCGGTAACGCACATGTACGTCTACCCAATGGCAACAGTAGATCTGTTATAGTCTCTTTCTCGCAGACGGAGACATGTAGCAGGGAAGTCGGTAACGCACATGCACGTCTACCCAATGGCAACAGTAGATCTGTTATAGTCTCTTTCTCGCAGACGGAGACATGTAGCAGGGAAGTCGGTAACGCACATGCACGTCTACCCAATGGCAACAGTAGATCTGTTATAGTCTCTTTCTCGCAGACGGAGACATGTAGCAGGGAAGTCGGTAACGCACATGTACGTCTACCCAATGGCAACAGTAGATCTGTTATAGTCTCTTTCTCGCAGACGGAGACATGTAGCAGGGAAGTCGGTAACGCACATGTACGTCTACCCAATGGCAACAGTAGATCTGTTATAGTCTCTTTCTTGCAGACGGAGACATTTAGCAGGGAAGTCGGTAACGCACATGCACGTCTACCCAATGGCAACAGTAGATCTGTTCTAGTCTCTTTCTCGCAGACGGAGACATGTAGCAGGGAAGTCGGTAACACGCATGTATGTCTACCCAATGGCAACAGTAGATCTGTTATAGTCTCTTTCTCGCAGACGGAGACATGTAGCAGGGAAGTCGGTAACACACATGCACGTCTACCAGATCTGTTATAGTCTCTTTCTCGCAGATGGAGACATGTAGCAGGGAAGTCTGTAACACGCATGTACGTCTACCCAATGGCAACAGTAGATCTGTTATAGTCTCTTTCTCGCAGACGGAGACATGTAGCAGGGAAGTCGGTAACACGCATGTACGTCTACCCAATGGCAACAGTAGATCTGTTATAGCCTCTTTCTCGCAGACGGAGACATGTAGCAGGGAAGTCGGTAACACGCATGCACGTCTACCCAATGGCAACAGTAGATCTGTTATAGTCTCTTTCTCGCAGACGGAGACATGTAGCAGGGAAGTCGGTAACACGCATGCACGTCTACCCAATGGCAACAGTAGATCTGTTATAGTCTCTTTCTCGCAGACGGAGACATGTAGCAGGGAAGTCGGTAACACGCATGTACGTCTACCCAATGGCAACAGTAGATCTGTTATAGCCTCTTTCTCGCAGACGGAGACATGTAGCAGGGAAGTCGGTAACACACATGCACGTCTACCCAATGGCAACAGTAGATCTGTTATAGTCTCTTTCTCGCAGACGGAGACATGTAGCAGGGAAGTCGGTAACACACATGCACGTCTACCCAATGGCAACAGTAGATCTGTTATAGCCTCTTTCTCGCAGACGGAGACATGTAGCAGGGAAGTCGGTAACACACATGCACGTCTACCCAATGGCAACAGTAGATCTGTTATAGTCTCTTTCTCGCAGACGGAGACATGTAGCAGGGAAGTCGGTAACACACATGCACGTCTACCCAATGGCAACAGTAGATCTGTTATAGTCTCTTTCTCGCAGACGGAGACATGTAGCAGGGAAGTCGGTAACACACATGCACGTCTACCCAATGGCAACAGTAGATCTGTTATAGTCTCTTTCTCGCAGACGGAGACATGTAGCAGGGAAGTCGGTAACACACATGCACGTCTACCCAATGGCAACAGTAGATCTGTTATAGCCTCTTTCTCGCAGACGGAGACATGTAGCAGGGAAGTCGGTAACGCACATGCACGTCTACCCAATGGCAACAGTAGATCTGTTATAGTCTCTTTCTCGCAGACGGAGACATGTAGCAGGGAAGTCGGTAACGCACATGCACGTCTACCCAATGGCAACAGTAGATCTGTTATAGTCTCTTTCTCGCAGACGGAGACATGTAGCAGGGAAGTCGGTAACGCACATGCACGTCTACCCAATGGCAACAGTAGATCTGTTATAGTCTCTTTCTCGCAGACGGAGACATGTAGCAGGGAAGTCGGTAACGCACATGTACGTCTACCCAATGGCAACAGTAGATCTGTTATAGTCTCTTTCTCGCAGACGGAGACATGTAGCAGGGAAGTCGGTAACGCACATGTACGTCTACCCAATGGCAACAGTAGATCTGTTATAGTCTCTTTCTCGCAGACGGAGACATGTAGCAGGGAAGTCGGTAACACACATGCACGTCTACCCAATGGCAACAGTAGATCTGTTAGTAGATCTGTTATAGTCTCTTTCTCGCAGACGGAGACATGTAGCAGGGAAGTCGGTAACACACATGCACGTCTACCCAATGGCAACAGTAGATCTGTTATAGTCTCTTTCTCGCAGACGGAGACATGTAGCAGGGAAGTCGGTAACACACATGCACGTCTACCCAATGGCAACAGTAGATCTGTTATAGTCTCTTTCTCGCAGAGTCTCTTTCTCGCAGACGGAGACATGTAGCAGGGAAGTCGGTAACACGCATGTACGTCTACCCAATGGCAACAGTAGATCTGTTATAGTCTCTTTCTCGCAGACGGAGACATGTAGCAGGGAAGTCGGTAACACGCATGTACGTCTACCCAATGGCAACAGTAGATCTGTTATAGTCTCTTTCTCGCAGACGGAGACATGTAGCAGGGAAGTCGGTAACACACATGCACGTCTACCCAATGGCAACAGTAGATCTGTTATAGTCTCTTTCTCGCAGACGGAGACATGTAGCAGGGAAGTCGGTAACACACATGCACGTCTACCCAATGGCAACAGTAGATCTGTTATAGTCTCTTTCTCGCAGACGGAGACATGTAGCAGGGAAGTCGGTAACACACATGCACGTCTACCCAATGGCAACAGTAGATCTGTTATAGTCTCTTTCTCGCAGACGGAGACATGTAGCAGGGAAGTCGGTAACACACATGCACGTCTACCCAATGGCAACAGTAGATCTGTTATAGTCTCTTTCTCGCAGACGGAGACATGTAGCAGGGAAGTCGGTAACACACATGCACGTCTACCCAATGGCAACAGTAGATCTGTTATAGTCTCTTTCTCGCAGACGGAGACATGTAGCAGGGAAGTCGGTAACACACATGCACGTCTACCCAATGGCAACAGTAGATCTGTTATAGTCTCTTTCTCGCAGACGGAGACATGTAGCAGGGAAGTCGGTAACGCACATGCACGTCTACCCAATGGCAACAGTAGATCTGTTATAGTCTCTTTCTCGCAGACGGAGACATGTAGCAGGGAAGTCGGTAACGCACATGCACGTCTACCCAATGGCAACAGTAGATCTGTTATAGTCTCTTTCTCGCAGACGGAGACATGTAGCAGGGAAGTCGGTAACGCACATGTACGTCTACCCAATGGCAACAGTAGATCTGTTATAGTCTCTTTCTCGCAGACGGAGACATGTAGCAGGGAAGTCGGTAACGCACATGCACGTCTACCCAATGGCAACAGTAGATCTGTTATAGTCTCTTTCTCGCAGACGGAGACATGTAGCAGGGAAGTCGGTAACGCACATGCACGTCTACCCAATGGCAACAGTAGATCTGTTATAGTCTCTTTCTCGCAGACGGAGACATGTAGCAGGGAAGTCGGTAACGCACATGCACGTCTACCCAATGGCAACAGTAGATCTGTTATAGTCTCTTTCTCGCAGACGGAGACATTTAGCAGGGAACTCGGTAACACACATGCACGTCTACCCAATGGCAACAGTAGATCTGTTATAGTCTCTTTCTCGCAGACGGAGACATTTAGCAGGGAACTCGGTAACACACATGCACGTCTACCCAATGGCAACAGTAGATCTGTTATAGTCTCTTTCTCGCAGACGGAGACATGTAGCAGGGAAGTCGGTAACACGCATGTACGTCTACCCAATGGCAACAGTAGATCTGTTATAGCCTCTTTCTCGCAGACGGAGACATGTAGCAGGGAAGTCGGTAACGCACATGTACGTCTACCCAATGGCAACAGTAGATCTGTTATAGTCTCTTTCTCGCAGACGGAGACATGTAGCAGGGAAGTCGGTAACACACATGCACGTCTACCCAATGGCAACAGTAGATCTGTTATAGTCTCTTTCTCGCAGACGGAGACATTTAGCAGGGAACTCGGTAACACACATGCACGTCTACCCAATGGCAACAGTAGATCTGTTATAGTCTCTTTCTCGCAGACGGAGACATTTAGCAGGGAAGTCGGTAACACACATGCACGTCTACCCAATGGCAACAGTAGATCTGTTATAGTCTCTTTCTCGCAGACGGAGACATTTAGCAGGGAACTCGGTAACACACATGCACGTCTACCCAATGGCAACAGTAGATCTGTTATAGTCTCTTTCTCGCAGACGGAGACATTTAGCAGGGAACTCGGTAACACACATGTAGGTCTACCCAGTGGCAACAGTAGATCTGTTATAGTCTCTTTCTCGCAGACGGAGACATTTAGCAGGGAACTCGGTAACACACATGCACGTCTACCCAGTGGCAACAGTAGATCTGTTATAGTCTCTTTCTCGCAGACGGAGACATGTAGCAGGGAAGTCGGTAACACACATGCACGTCTACCCAATGGCAACAGTAGATCTGTTATAGTCTCTTTCTCGCAGACGGAGACATGTAGCAGGGAAGTCGGTAACACACATGCACGTCTACCCAATGGCAACAGTAGATCTGTTATAGTCTCTTTCTCGCAGACGGAGACATGTAGCAGGGAAGTCGGTAACACACATGCACGTCTACCCAATGGCAACAGTAGATCTGTTATAGTCTCTTTCTCGCAGACGGAGACATGTAGCAGGGAAGTCGGTAACACACATGCACGTCTACCCAATGGCAACAGTAGATCTGTTATAGTCTCTTTCTCGCAGACGGAGACATGTAGCAGGGAAGTCGGTAACACACATGCACGTCTACCCAATGGCAACAGTAGATCTGTTATAGTCTCTTTCTCGCAGACGGAGACATGTAGCAGGGAAGTCGGTAACACACATGCACGTCTACCCAATGGCAACAGTAGATCTGTTATAGCCTCTTTCTCGCAGACGGAGACATGTAGCAGGGAAGTCGGTAACACACATGCACGTCTACCCAATGGCAACAGTAGATCTGTTATAGCCTCTTTCTCGCAGACGGAGACATGTAGCAGGGAAGTCGGTAACACACATGCACGTCTACCCAATGGCAACAGTAGATCTGTTATAGCCTCTTTCTCGCAGACGGAGACATGTAGCAGGGAAGTCGGTAACACACATGCACGTCTACCCAATGGCAACAGTAGATCTGTTATAGCCTTTTTCTCGCAGACGGGGGCAGGATGTAGCCCAGTGGTAAAATGCTCACTTGATGCGCAGTTGGTTTGAGATCAATCCCCATCGGTGGGCCCATTAGGCTATTTCTCGCTCCAGCCAGTGCACCATGACTGGTATATCAAAGGCCATGGTATGTACTATCCTGTCTATGGGATGATGCATATAAAAGATCCCTTGCTGCTAATTGAAAAAAGTAGCCCATGAAATGGCTACAGTGGGTTTCCTTCCTCAATATCTGTGTGGTCCTTAACCATGTCTGACGCCATATAACCATAAATAAAATGTGTTGAGTGTGTTGTTAAAACATTTCCTTCCTTTCTCACAGACAGGAGAGTACATACCATGGACTTTGGAATACCATTTGTGAGACAATGGTTTGCATGGCATAAACAACATTGGGTCCTGCAAGAGCAATCAATCTCATGACCCACTGCATGTGAGCAAAATTGTTCTATCATCAAGATTCAAATTTTACCACGGCAATGGCGGCAAGTGCCGTGGTTGCCCTGGTTATTTACCATTGTGCTTCAAAAATCAACGGCAACAAATATGCTATGGTGTCCTACCTGGGTCTCCACTGTGCCCTGCCCACACATTCCATGTTGTATATATGTAAGAAATAGCAAAACTGTCGATGGTAATCTGATCAGTGGCATCCGTATCCAACAAACTGCTTAGGTTAAGAGTCCAAAGCAGCAGGGTGAAATATAATGTTTGTGTGAGAAAACCAGGGCCACACCCTGATCAAAATAATAAGGCGGACACTACTTTTTGAAAACAAATGAAACACTATACAAATTAAACCCTGAGATGTGTATGCTGTTTTCTGGAGTAAAAAAAAAGAAGGAAAAAGGTCATACAGGTCTGAAAACTTGACAGAAAGTAAGTTGCCTTCGTGCCCTTCTTACGAAGGAAAGCTTTGTCTTGCTGCCCTTATTTCTGTTGGGCACTCGCCTGATGTGTGGTTGGTCTATAAGATCGATCCCCATCGAAATGGGGCCCCATTTGCTTATTTCTTGTTCCAGCCACTGCACCATGACAATAAATCTTGGCCAGTTTTTATGTAAATGTCAAATGATAATTTGTTTATTCTCTAAGAAGGGTACAAACTCATTTGTCTCGAAACGGATCCTAATATCTCTTATTAAACTTTGCATAATTAGTGAAAAACGCAGTCTTTAAGACAAACGACCATGACATAAAATATGGGAAATTATTCTGATACAATCTCTACAATTATGAATATGTCCACGGCATAAAAACCCTGCCATTGAAAAAACCTGAATATAGTCAAAAGGCAAAAACATGCCACGGAGATTTAAAAAACTCCGGGGTAATCTCCACGGCATTGCTGATTGCTGTGGCCAATTGCAGGGATTGTGTTATTACGCATTTGGCAAACATTACTTCTGAAATCAACTGGCGAAGTTACTAAAAAATCTCTGATACCCACAAATAATTGAGATGTTTTAAATGGTTAGTAACCAAAACATTACTTGATGCGTGGTCGGTTTGGGATCGATCCCCACCAGTGGACCCATTGCGCCATTTCTTGTTCCAGCCAGTGCACCACAAGTGGTACTTCAAAGGTCGTGGTATGTCATATCTTGTCTATGGGATGGTGCATATAAAAGATTCCTTGCTGCTAATCGAAAAAGAGTAGCCCATGAAGTGGCGACAGCGGGTTTCCTCTCTTGATATCTGTGTGGTCCTTAACCATGTCCGACGTCATATAACCGTTAATAAAATGTGTTGAGTGGGTCCTTAAATAAAACATTTCCTTCCTTCCTTCCAAAACTTTATTTCCATAAAAGTGAAACACTGGCTAAAATCACTGAACAGGCAACCACAGGTGTGATCATTTCGTGGAATGAAACCTTGGGATTCAGATTTGTAAAACATACCAAAATACTTTGCTTTAAATATATGCTTGCTTTGGTAACAACGAATAACAGCAACAGTAAAACAAAAATGGAGAAATGAACACACAAAATTTAGGATTTACAAAATATTTAATATTCATAGTTTTCAAAAAATATATTCAGACCACAAATTGGCTTTATCCAATGGAGACCAACAGTCCACATGGGGGTTGCCAATACAGGCCCTTAGGAATGACATTGAAGGGGGGCACAATCTCTTGTGAAAGGGGAGGGGGGAGATGGTCTCTAGTGGACACAATCAAGATTTTTATCTTTATTTACACAGAGTAGGACAAACAGATTACATTTTCATTCAAGAGTGGAGGAGGGAGTGGCAGAAGAACCCCCTCCCCCGACCCCCCTGGGCTCCCTCTGTTCCTACAGGCCAGCAACACCCCGTGTCTTTAACCTGTTACTATTTCACCCTGCAGTCTAACAAATTGTGGTATAGATACTAGTATTTTGCTGATCAGTCTAAGCAAGCACGTCCTGCAGTCTGACATAAATAAATATGTATGTTTCGTTTTATTTACCACGATACGTTTTTTAAAAATTATTTTGTACAGACACTAACAATATGAATATAAACTATTACAAATCAAGACAAGCCAGTTCTAAGTCATCATAAGTTTAGTGACGTAAAAAGTATTATTACCCACATGGTTAACATAACCGAGTTAATAATAATTATACGAAACAGACGTGTAATAACAAGTGTGATGACGTAATTGTGGAAGCGACGTCATAACATGACACTGTTTTCCCCAGTCCTAGCTCAGACTGCATGTGAAATATGACATCATTTTATCGGCTCCTTCTAGTTATGGCTGAAACATTTTGAGACTGTCCTTGTTATTCATAAAACAAATAATAATAATAATATGAATAATAAAGAAATTATTACACTTACGTGTGTGTCGTACTGATTTTTACAAAACTCATGTCAGGATTCATGTATTACCCTCGCCTTCGCTCGGGCAATACAATAATTCTGACACTTGTTTCGTAAAATCAGTACGACACACAAGCTCGTATAATAATCTCTATGTATTCTGATTCCAGATAAGATATCAATTTGCTTTCTTACACACACATTGGAGAGAACATCATTCGTTACTTTTTATAACACATAGATGTTTACACATGTATTATGTGTCTTAACAATTGGCTGCTCCTAGGTGATGACCAGGTCACCAATGCCATACATCCAATGAAAAAACAGCACAATCGAAATCGATTACACTGTAAAACCTAGTTATTGTGACAATCATTTGTCCGTGACGCATAAGTTAGCTACAAGTGCAAAGGCTGTAAATAATTTTTTCAGTTGAAAAAGATGTAAACATTTGCTTAAAACCTGGTTTTTGAGGATATGTAAGAAATAGAATAATACTTTTGTGTTTGTTAGATACCATTTATCTTACAACTACTTGTTTAAAAACGTATCAAACTTGCTTTCGCTTGTTAGATATCTTTTAAAACAACTTATAAGATAAATGGTATGTAACGGCTACTCATGTATTATTCTTTATTTGTCTTGTCATAGTTGTTAATACAAAATGGTGATTGCAGAATGTAACATTTATCTTCTTTTTTGTTACCAAAACTGATTTTTTTTTTTTTTTTTTTACAACATGATTAAAAAGGTTACTGGTATTAATAGATGAAACACTTGTCACCGTCATGTGAAGAATTAAGACTGACATGACAGAAATATAAACCAAACTACAAATATAAAACACTGACATCACAAAGTGACCTCTGCGATTCACAAACATTTCATTCCTGTCTTAATTATGAAAAAAAGGACCAATCAAAGACTGAGAAAAAATAAGAATTTCGATCCCTGCTGTAGCTGAAACGTTAGGCCCATCAAAACACAGAGTGCAGTAAATACAGTTTTAATTATAAATACAATTAATACATTTTGAGTGAGGGAAAAATGGTACATTTTTCATAAGATTTGCTGTATACACAAGACAGCTCAAGTTTTTCTCTCTATTTCTCAAAAACGCTACTATTGACATCATAAGAACGTTGCTTTCAATAATGCCTTTCTATCACAGTTTTTTCCTCTATTTCTTAAAACGTTACTGTGGATGTCATAAGAACTTTGCTTTCAATAATGTCTTTCAACCACTTCTCTCGAAACCTGGAGAAACCTGGCCTGGAAAAGGAGAAAACAAAAGAAATGAATGAATGTATGAATGAATGAATGAATGAATGAATGAATGAATAAAGTAATGAATGAATGAATAAAGTAATGATTTTCTTATGATAAATATAAACCAAGAATTTTAACTATTAACTACAAGTACACACAGAAATCATTATACTTCTGGTGGGAGGGGCAGAATGTAGCCCAGTGGTAAAGCGCTCGTCTGATGCGTGGTCAGTCTATGATTTATCCCTGTCGGTGACCGGCCTC
The DNA here is from genome assembly GCF_016097555.1 of Gigantopelta aegis. Classification (NCBI taxonomy): domain Eukaryota; kingdom Metazoa; phylum Mollusca; class Gastropoda; order Neomphalida; family Peltospiridae; genus Gigantopelta; species Gigantopelta aegis. The sequence continues at coordinate 38,399,600 of NC_054699.1, forward strand.
GGTGGCGTCGTGGTTAGGCCATCGGTCTACAGGCTGGTAGGTACTGGGTTCGAATCCCAGTCGAGACATGGGATTTTTAATCCAGATACCGACTTCAAACCCTGAGTGAGTGCTCCACAAGGCTCAATGGGTAGGTGTAAACCACTTGCACCGATCAGTGATCCATAACTGGTTTAACAAAGGCCATGGTTTGTGCTATTCTGCCTGTGGGAAGCGCAAATAAAATATCCCTTGCTGCTAATCGGAAAGAGTAGCCCATGTAGTGGCAACAGCGGGTTTCCTCTCAAACTCTGTGTGGTCCTTAACCATATGTCTGACGCCATATAACCGTAAATAAAATGTGTTGAGTGCGTTTTTAAATAAAAAAATTCTTTCTTTCTTTCTTATCCCTGTCGGTGGGCTATTTCTCATTCCAACCAGTACACTATGACTGGTATATCAAAGGCCATGGTATGTGCTATCATGTCTGTGGGATGGTGCATATAAAAGATCCCATGCTGCTTATGGAAAAAAATGTAACAGGTTTCCTCTCTGAGACTATCTGTCTAAATTACCAAATAGTTCGCTTGTTGGTTTTGCACAGATCCATGTTTGAAGGCTACTTATTTGGAATAGCAAGCAAATCCTTAAGCTTAGTGATAGCCAAGGAGTTATTTAAAAAAAAGACAATTGGTTGTTAACCAGCAGTGCAAATGGTTTAGCTGTAATGAGGCTTGGAATTCATACACCGGGTTTTCCTTGTGACAAAAGTGGGGCGCGATCATTTTGGGTAATTTTCAAACAAGCTGATTTTGTGTAAAATTGAATGGCTAAACCTTTATTCAAATGAGGGTTTTTGTAAGGTTTGATGAACAAAGTTTCAATAAATATATGTGAGATATCCGCCAACTCCCGCTTCGGTGTGGTTTGTATGGGTGTGAACATTGTCACAAATGCACCCAAAATCATGCAGTTTCGACACATTATAATAAAAGTAACAAACATTTAACTAAAAATATTTAAAATAAGTAATTTTTATAATCATGACCCTTTTTGTAATTTTCTGGAGGCTAAAAATACCTGTATCTTTCTTTATTTTTAAACCATAGGTGGGTATTTAGGATGCCATGGGCTGGTATGCATAAATCTCAGCTGAAGATTCACAAATAATTGTGGTCTTCTACCTAAACACAAAACTGAAAGCAACTTTTCTTACTATGACACCTGTATAGTCAAATATTGTCAGTGGTTGTAGTTACTTACTTGTGGACAAGCCTGTTTGTTTCAAACACATAGTATACTTCAACTGGGAAAGTCTGAAACAAATAGTAAAGTTCAAATATGTTATATATATGTTCAAATATATTGGTAATAAATGGAGGATATGCCTTGAGTATCTTGTGATATCATCATTTATCAGCACGAGCTGATGAAAGTATGAAATCCGAGGCTTGCAGAAGATTTTTATACTTTTATCAACGAGTGCTGATAAAACATGATCTCACAAGACACGAGGGGGGTATTCTTTTTATCATCATACTTTTCCTTTGCGACACTTGTAAACAATGTCAATAATGTGGGTTGAACGTCACTATATTTGGCAGCGGTAGACTCCTTAACTAGCAGAACGACAGTGGTGTGATGTCACTAATAATAGGTTTAGCGCTGAAACATACACAGTGATGCAACAAAATAATGTCATGTGATTACAATTTGACCAATCAAGATTATAAGAAGCGATATCTCCTGCGGAGAATATCGCAAATTATAGTGCCAGCGATATCTCTTACAAAAGTCTTTAATGGATGATAAATCACAGTAATTATTTATTGTTGACGTCTGTTTGAACAAGGAAAGGTTGGGGGGGGGGGGTGGGGGATGGGGTGGTGTTAGGGGTAGGGGGCATGAATGTATTCCTTTTCACTTCAGTGAGAAAATGTATAAAATGTTTTCCATTTATCACTTGTTGTTGTTGTTGTTGTTGTTGTTGTTTACACAAACATTACAATGGCTAGTACGAAACTGTAATTTTTCAACCCTCTCCCATTTCATTAATTTCAACTTATTTTCATTCTTATATCCAATTAAGGTTCAAGCACGCTGTTCTGGGCACACACCTCAGCTATCTGGCCTGTCTGTCCAGGACAGTGGGTTTGTTGTTAGTGGTTAGTGGTTAGAGAGAAAGAAGAGGGTGTATTGTGGTCTTACTGAGTCATTAAAACGTGCTCTGGTACCGGGCTGATAACTCTGTATTAAATTTCTGATAATTAGATGCTAGTAATAAATTGTTTTTAAATTATTTATAAATAACAAATGGAACACTATAATTAATAGATGTCGTACTGAAACAATTTAAAAAAACAAAACAAAATTGGCCCCTTCTCTGGAAATAATTAAGTCCACCCCATAACGAGTTGTCTTGGCCCCCTGGCTTTATTTCTGGTCAAATACAGTAATTACCGTACATACTAGCATGATGTAATGCTCTTACTTTTGGTTTGATCTTCGACACATTGAATGTGAAGTAGATACTGGCTGTGGCCCGTGGTATGGGTTTTCTTCGAGTTGGTATGCTCCATCGCGCTCGGAACACGTACCGCTTGTCAAACTCAAATTCCTCCTCCCCGAGAAAGTCGATACAGTACAGCCAACAATCATCATACTCCCAGGTCTTTAAAGGTAGAAACAAAACAAGAATATCATACATTAACAGTATAAATGCAGCTTGTTTAGTGGACATATATGATAGAGAGAGAGAGAGAGAGAGAGGAAGAGAAGGATGGATGGAGGGAGGGAGATTGGGAGGGAGGGGAAGAGAGAGAGAGGGAGGGAGGGAGCAGGGAGAGGAGAGAGAGCAAGAGGGGAGGGGGAAGGGGAGAGAGACAGAGAGGGAGGGGAGAGAGACAGACATGCAGACACAGAAAGGGAGACAGAGAGGGAGGGAGGGAGAGAGAGAGAGAGAGAGAGAGAGAGAGACAGAGAGAGAGACAGAGACAGACAGACAGAGATACATGTATGCATCAGAATAATTTTATTTCAAAATAAAATAAAAATAAGGGTAAGGAGTCCTTAATCACCAGCAAAGAAAAACATGTCTCTGCATTTTAATTAATTTTTGTTTTGGGGGGGGGGGGGGGGGGGGGGGGGGTGAAAACAAAAAAGAAGAGTATATTTTATTTATGTTTTCATCGGGTAAAGGAAGGCTTACGAAATAACGATATTAACCTCAATAAATTCATGTATTTTTTCTTCTGCACTTTCTGGTGAAAACTCTTCAATAGTTAGCCATTTTATGTCTTTTATTTCGTAATCTTCCTCACGAACGACTGTTGGACTCTGAAGCATGTTGGACTCTTCAAGACGATACAGAGTTTTTTTAATCACCTCATCCACTAAGTTTTTAGCAAGCATCTCGTATGAGTCTTCCCGAGACATCATGTGAATCTGAAAAAAACAAAAAAAACCATTCATAATAAAGAAAAAACTATGGGCCAAATTTATGAAGCCTGTTTTTCTTAAACGCAGGTGTTTAAAACATAGTAAATGTATGTAGTTAGGGTGTAGGAAGGTTCCAAAAAATGTGGGGCACACACACACACATATATACATGTATAAATATATATATAAAAATTTCTGCTGCTACAAAGTGTGTGGGGTGGGCACACACACACATATACACATGTATGTATATATATATATATATATATTAAAAAAAACATCGCTGCTGCTACAAAGTGATGGGGGGGGGGGAACTTGCCCCCTTTGCCCCCAACCCGCCCTTGCTTCCAATGCCAGTGAATAAGCACAGACCTCTGGGAAGTTCCAGAATTATCATTTTGTTCGTGCATAGCTTCCACAAACCTAATTTTGCTTAACCTATTTTTCATTCATATATCAGATGTATGACATCATTTACATGGATACAATGGGGTAACAGTACCTTAATTCTCTGAGGTTAGAAACAGAGGCAATTTATCTGGTGTGTGTGTGCCAGGGTGGGGGTGTTTTGGAAGTCATGGCAAATAATAAATAAAAACAATTCTTGGGGTGCAAGACCCGAATCCCCCTAAAAAATGTCAGGGCTAGCTCTGGCACGCGCCAAATTCGCCAATTGCGAATTTTGAAAGCAGTTGGCAAATTTTATTTTGGCGAAATAATTTTATGTAATAAGTTACATTTTTTAAAAGAAAATAACTGTTGGTTTCTGCCATTTTTGAAGTTTAATAAACAATTTGTCGAAATGTTTTACTCACCCAGAGCTAGCCCTGAATGTGCTCACCATTGCAGATGCCTGTGAAGGAAGGACATTTTTGCAGGGGAGAGGTCTATAGATGTATGAAGGTTTTAGGTGGGGTCAGGTCAAACTCCTGAGTCCTCTGGTAAATACATTTTAAAAAACAAACTTTGCTTGGAGCCCCAACTTCCCCTATGCACATTTGCTTGTAACATTTCCTGACAATATAAAGTTTTTTTTTACATATATAAAATAAACACTGTCAAGTTGGTCTAATGGTCACAGTCTATATATTACAGCCATATGACCATATAAGCCAACTATAAAAGACATCCAATGCTTTTCCTTCTTTATTTGACCTATGGTCTCACTACACAGATCACTTCCAGGTGAAAGTTCAGTCACTCTAGTAGAGGGGACAAGCCAGACATTTATGTTTATAAATTTATTATAGAGGACAAAAACCAAAAACCTGTAGGCCTACATTTCAGTTGTCAGGTGAAGGGACACCTGCTATATAGACTACAGCATAACATTTCACCTAAATGTTTTTTTTTTTTTTTAACACTGCCATCTCTAATGAAATGTTGAATGTGGTAATGTGGACACATGATATTTGTACACATATCCCTATACACTATCCCACAAACAGGATAGTACACATATATGAACGCACTATCCCACAGACAGGATAGTACACACATATATATGAATGCACTATCCCACAGACAGGATAGTACACATGTATATGAACGCACTATCCCACAGACAGAATAGTAAACACATATATGAACGCACTATCCCAGACAGGATAGTACACATGTATATGAACACACTATCCCACAGACAGGATAGTACATATCACAGAAGCCTTTGTTACATCATTTGAGCACTGGCTGGAGTGTTAAAGTTTGTTTTGTTTAGCAACACAACTAAAGCACATTGATTTGTTAACCACCGGCTATTGGATGTTAAACATTTGGTAATTTTAACATATTATAGTCTTAGAGAGGAAACCTGCTACATTTTCCATTAATAACAAGAGATCTTTTATATGCACCATCCCACAGACAGGATAGCACATACCATGGCCTTTGTTATACCAGTGTGGTGCACTGGCTAGAATGAGAAATAGCCTAATGGGCCCACTGATGGGGATCGATCCTAGACCGACCGTGCATCAAGCGAGCGCTTTACCACAGGTCTATATCCTGCCCCACTGGCTGGAGTGAGAAAACCCCCCCACTGAGCCCACCAATGGGGACTGCTCCTCGATCGACCACACATCAAGCTGACACGTTACCACAGGGCTATGTCCTGCCCCACTGGCTGGAGTGAGAAAACCCCCCCCACTGAGCCCACCAATGGGGACTGCTCCTCGATCGACCACACATCAAGCTGACACGTTACCACAGGGCTATGTCCTGCCCCACTGGCTGGAGTGAGAAAACCCCCCCACTGATCCCACCAATGGGGACTGCTCCTCGATCGACCACACATCAAGCTGACACGTTACCACAGGGCTATATCCTGCCCCACTGGCTGGAGTGAGAAAACCCCCCACTGAGCCCACCAATGGGGACTGCTCCTCGATCGACCACACATCAAGCTGACACGTTACCACAGGGCTATATCCTGCCCCACTGGCTGGAGTGAGAAAACCCCCCACTGAGCCCACCAATGGGGACTGCTCCTCGATCGACCACACATCAAGCTGACACGTTACCACAGGGCTATATCCTGCCCCACTGGCTGGAGTGAGAAAACCCCCCACTGAGCCCACCAATGGGGACTGCTCCTCGATCGACCACACATCAAGCGAGCGCTTTACCACAGGTCTATATCCTGCCCCACTGGCTGGAGTGAGAAAACCCCCCACTGAGCCCACCAATGAGGACTGCTCCTCGATCGACCACACATCAAGCTGACACGTTACCACAGGGCTATGTCCTGCCCCACTGGCTGGAGTGAGAAAACCCCCCACTGAGCCCACCAATGGGGACTGCTCCTCGATCGACCACACATCAAGCTGACACGTTACCACAGGGCTATATCCTGCCCCACTGGCTGGAGTGAGAAAACCCCCCACTGAGCCCACCAATGGGGACTGCTCCTCGATCGACCACACATCAAGCTGACACGTTACCACAGGGCTATATCCTGCCCCACTGGCTGGAGTGAGAAAACCCCCCACTGAGCCCACCAATGGGGACTGCTCCTCGATCGACCACACATCAAGCTGACACGTTACCACAGGGCTATATCCTGCCCCACTGGCTGGAGTGAGAAAACCCCCCACTGAGCCGACCAATGGGGACTGCTCCTCGATCAACCACACATCAAGCTGACACGTTACCACAGGGCTATATCCTGCCCCACTGGCTGGAGTGAGAAAACCCCCCATTGAGCCCACCAAGGGGGACTGCTCCTCGATCGACCACACATCAAGCTGACACGTTACCACAGGGCTATATCCCATCCCTTTCTAACAAAGAGTAACAAAACTTACTGTTTTATGTTTAGTGTTTATCTAACCATTTTCAGCAGTATTTTGTTTGGGAATTCCTGTAGAAGGCTGCCACAAATCTTATGAACAGTTGCTCCACTGTGGAAATACAGTCAATTCCAAGCCTGGTGCTTATAAAACTTTTAGTCTAGACTCAAGACTCTAATAGAGTCTAAGACAGTAACGTCATGGCAACGCCATACAAATTGCATGCATGTGACGTCATTTGAGATTGAGTCTGGACTCTAAAAGTTTTATAAGCACGGGCCCAGATGTAATTGAAAAAGTATTACTTCAAATCCGGGACTGATACATCATGTCTGAAATGTTTTACCTGGACGCTCAAGGACAGGGTATATAAGCAGTTTGGTGCAACCCCTGTGATTAAGAAAATGACTACGGCAAAAAAACTTCTAGGTTGAAAAAAAATAATTTCCACAGAGAATTAAAAACACCACTGCAATCTCCACGGCATTGCCCATTGCTGTGGATCATTGCAAGGATTGTGGTGTGACACTAATTTGAAAACATTTATCATTATGTCATGGTTCAAGTTTTTGAAACAACTTGTATGCAATGTCAGTGAAAATTATATAAAATGCAATAAAATATCATTATTTTTTTTTGAAGGAAGGAAAATATATGTGTACAGTGAGCATAAGCAGTCAATTCTAACTAAAGCATATCAATATTTATAAACAGACAGTTGTTATCCATTAGTATTTCTATGCTTCAAATGAGCACTAAATTGGATGCTATGTAGCAAAATTGACCGCACATGCGTTAACATCTGTAAATATTATTAACTATATATGTTACCTGTTTCGGTGAGTGAAATGTGTTATGGTATAGCTTACAACTGAAACAAATCTTTTCAGTGTTTTATTAAAACATATATTTTGTTCAACAAAGTATGTACAGGTACTTTTAATAATTTATAAAAATGATTTAAAATATTTAAAGGCAAATTACAAAACAGAGTCTTCAAGACCCATTGTTGACAGACATGTGCATGAACAAAAAATGGGTTGTGCAAAACTATTGTCTGAAACAAATTGTTAATAACTACGAAAAATTACTCTCCTACCTTTAATTGCCGTTAGATTTCCTCCAAAGTTTGTCCAGACACAAATCTTGAAAAAACCATTACAATGACACAGATTCCACATGCTAACCATGTCATCTATATCGACTTCGCTGAGAGCGCATAGGGAAAAAACCATGTAATTTTGTATCAGCTGCCATTTTGACTTTTTATGGAATATTCTTCAACAGGGGTGAAAGGATAGGACTTAATCTAACAATATCATAACATGTTATGATATAAAAGCGAATGTGATGACGTCATATTATTATTTTATTTTTTTATTATTATTATTATTTTAATGATACCACTAGAGATCATCGATTTCATATTAATTGTGTCACATACTTTGGAGGCTTTCACCCCTCTTGAAGAGTATTCCATAAATAAACAACATGGCAGACGGCAGAAAACTGCATGTATTTTTCCCTATGCAATCTCAGCAAAGACAATATCGGTGACATCGTTGCAGTCTCGTGTGTGGAATCTGTATATTTGTAGTGTTTTTTTTGCGATTTGTGTCTGGACAAACTTTGGAGGAAATTTAACGGCAATTAAAGGTAGGAAAGTAATTTTTTGTAGTTGTTAACAATTTGGTTCGGACAATACATTTACACGAGCGATGCACAAACAAAACTATCTCTCTCACAACTTCCAGGTGCCTACTGGTTATAATAGTAAAATTGTTTGGTTAAAAAATATAAGCTGCATTCTGAGTTTAAAAAAAAATATAAACAAACATCCAGAAAGATATTTATGTTAAAACATATAATTTAGGACCATAAATTTGTGGCAGGAAAAAGAGTTCGACCCTAGTTCATCAAGATAAACGTCTCCGGCACGATATTTATTATTGTGATGTTTATTGCTGGTCCAATAAATGTCAAAATGTTAAAAAACGGACCGTAGATGTTTACCTTGGTGAAGTAGTTCGACCCGTAACCCTCCGTTATCTATATCAACGGTTCTAAAGACTAATCCTATCCCCAAAACTACCCTAACAATTTAAAAGGGGTACGGGTCGACTTCATGCCAAATTTTCAATGTACGTACTGCTGCGCCCAAACGACGCAACCACCGAATCAGGTGTCTCGCCGAGCCGAAACAGGGCAATGGATGATATATTACTATATTATAATGACAACAACAATAACACCACCATATCGTCTAAATATTTCACAACAAACCTTCGAGAATGACACTAAGATCCCGATTTTATCAAATAAAAAAATATTTATATCAGATTATTCATTTTCCCAAACATTTTAATAAAAATATAAGCACCATACTGTTGACAATGGTCGTTATGGCAATCTGTTACCAATCAAAAGTACTGTAATAAAATATAAAATCTAATAACGACATTGTATGGTTAATTCACTCCAGCCAATGAAAATAATTGTTATACGTAATACATGTAACGGTATTGATGATTGGTTAAAATAGTCACACCGGTAACTTCCTGTCATCATGGCGGGCGAAGTAGAACCAAACGTGAAACAAGAATCTGTTTCGTCTAAAATAAGCTTGACTAGATTACGAGAACGAGTTAGAAGTTATATTGACAAGGTACTCTTCTCCTTGTCAGATATAGATATTTAAAATTGGTCTGCTATGTTGAATCTATTCTATTTAGACGAAGAAATGTCAACGAAAAACAAAAATCCATTTAAAAAACACAACCCTTTTCACATTAGGCCCCTACTTCACATGGTTACTAGTCATTTCGTACCAAAGTCTTTTCGTACCATCCATTTCGTACCATAGTTTATGGTCATTTCGTACCATAGTCATTTTGTACCATAGTTGTTTCGTACCATAGTGCTTTGGTCATTTCGTACCATAGCCATTTCGTACCTACTTTTTACCATCTCGTACCATAATGTTTGGTCATTTCGTACCATAGTGGTTTCGTACTCGGTATCTTATTTTTGTCATGGTATACCACTTCTTATTTTTATTGTTGTCGAATAAAGGTTGATGTGTAAACATACCTTGTAAAGTGAGCAAAGGTTTAAATGAACATATACATGTATATTGCCACTGAAGATCATTCATATGATACGAGACTCGCCCCCCCCCTCCCCCCATCTTATATATAGGCTTACGTCCTTACCCACTGTTGACAGATACTCTGCCTATGCCTGCCTTATTGCTGTTGGATAAACAATTGTTCTAATCAACAGTCACATCACCATGGCCTTTGTTTATTTTATAAAACCATAATCCGTTTGTTTATCTAACACACGGTCTTCGATCGTGGGTAATTAAGGTTTTTCCTGAGATCAGCTTGTCTCAGAAGATCTTGATATGTTATTCTAACACAAAGTGCTCGTTGGTAATTAATATAATGATGAACGGAAACGTTCGAAGATAAAAGTAATATATACTCTTTTTCTTATTTGTTTGTTTCTTTCTTTCTTAAGGGTGGGGCTTCAATATAGCTGCATTAGCCTAATGTTTATTTTTTAAATCAGTAATTTGACATTTTACTATCTATCAGTCAACTAAGCTGCACAATAAATTATTGAGACTGTACGAAATGACCAAACAGACATGGTATGAAATAACCATGGTACGAAATGACTAGGATACGAAATTACCAAATAACTATGGTACAAAATGACCAGGGTACGAAATGACTTGGGTACGAAATGGTAAAATTGGGTACGAAATGACTATGGTACGAATTGACTGGTTACCCTTCACATTACAAATATCCGTTTAATCCATCGATGTGTTAAAATTTAAGTTGGAACAACATCCTTTTTAATATGTCACGTTTGTACTCAATTATGTTTATAATTTTGTTTTCAAATGTTAACAGTGTGTTTGATTCATTTTCTTAATTTGAGTCCTTATGTAACATGTTCACTGCTCCGTCTTCTAAGATTGTTGACAATCACTTCACACACCATCATTTTGGCATCATACACAATATAAATCTAATGGGATCTGGTTAAAATGTACCCAACCAAAACATATACACCACTTACTGGTTAAAATGTACTAATTTACAAAACTAGCTCGAGTCATCTCCAACCCTATCCCTTATTGATCATAGGGCTGGAGGTGACTTGAGCTGTGCCAAAAAGTACCCATATTTTGGCCAAAACATAACTTATTTATATATATGCCAAAACTGATCAAAATGAATTTACAATTCATTTTAACAGCAGGGTTTGCATGCATTCTAGATTGAAACTAATTAAAGTGTTTTACTAATGTTCACCGTAAAAAGTGCTTAAAAATTCTGGATATGTCAATGACATGTAACTTTTAAATAATTTTTTGTTTGTTTTTACATTTAATAATAATAATAATTTAGGAAATATATAAATAATCATGTCTGAAATCTTGTTCCAAATATAATTCTTCAGTATTTTGAAACCAAGATATTCCCTGCACTAATAATTATTTTATTCCCTAATTAAATTTTCTTGTATCTTTTCAAGCACCATTATGATTCTGCACTCTTCTGGGCTGATAAGTTGGTGTCTCTGTCTAAAGGTGAGTGTTATTAAAAGTGTTAAAGCCTACATTTGTCAACGTTATTCACTGAGCAAAACGCTACTTAAGACTTTGTTCAGCTAATAGCTCTCACGTACAGGCAATTTTCTTTTCTCGACAGGGAGGTTGTGAGAAAAATACAGGGATTTATCCAGGAATGTTTTTTATTTTTTTTTCTTATTTTTTTTATTATCCCACTGCATCTGCATAAGAAACCTTTTGTTACTATTAAAGCCGCACGCCCTAGTTCCATCCAGCGAAAATAAATTATAATTTGGTTAATCTACAAACCTGTAACACACTTAGATCACGTTTTTTATCAAATGGAGTGAAACAGCAGGTTTTATATCGATAAATACCATGGGAATCCCCATGTTCCAATTGCTTGAAATAATTTTGAAAGTTAGTATTCTGATGTCACCGGTAGATGTCGCTTGAAGCACAACAATGCCTACGTCACGACAAATTTCACAGAGTGTGCACAGACTTGGGGTGCGTTCCTTTCACCTCTCCTGGACATGTTCCAACTGTTCTGTCCTGGTTGTATCCCCTCTCCAGATATCGTAAGACTTAGCAAAATTATTGGTTTTAAGGGTTTGTAACGTTTTGTATTGAGATACTTACTTGTTTGAACTTTATTGTTACTGAAAATGTTCACGAACTGTGAAGAAAAATCTCACAAATGAACAACAAGCAAACGACAACAAATCGGATGTTGATTGCGCGAACCGTGCATGAGAAATCAAACTGAACCAAAATGATAACGGTCACGTGGTATACCAACGTATGTGACATTGAAATGGGAATATCCCCTCTAAAAATAGATTAGACCTTGTCTGCTCAAGGTTTTTTTCTCAGAGGCCCGTGGCATTTTATGAAATACGAAAAATGCATTTTGTGGTATTACAAACACCAGGATTACCAGGATTACCAAAAAACACTTCAGGTGAATGGAAATGTATATTCTAAATAATAAACGGTAAGTAAAGTGCAATTTTATTTGTGAAAAAATGGGTTTAATAGCGAAAAACAACGGCGTAATGGTTAACAACTAGGGCGTGTCCCTTTAATAAAAACATTGAAAAGGTTTCATGTGAAAACTTCATTGTATTTGTTTTTAATTCTCCACTGCACTTTTACCTTGGACCATATTCAGATTTTATTTTCAGTAATCTTTTGTTTTGCCATGAACATTTTCTTAATTGCAGGGGTTGTCAAATTTCCAAAATGTTTAACATCCATACTTAGCTAATGATTAATTAATTAATCAATCAATCAATCTGTCAGTGTGCTCTAGTGGTGTCGTTAAAGAAAAAAAACATTTTTTCTGCCAGTTTTCGTAAATAGGAAATTGAGTCTAATGTTTGTTTTTCAGGTTGTGTTGAGGATGTGTACTGGTACGCGCAAACCTTGTACCACACAGGGCAGTATCACCGGGCCGTACACTTGATTAGGAGTCGCAAAGCGGACATGGTTAGCAAGTATTTATTTTTATTACATACCTATTCAATCTTACTATAGTGATAAAGACATTTTAAAAATGTGTGATAAATTTATTTTATCATATAATATCTTACATTTTCAGTGCAATCAAAGTATGTGATATTTTTCAGATCACATACTTTAAGAATTTGATAACTTTGCAAATTAGATGTAAATTAGTCGAGGTCTCGGCACTAGGTTTATTGACATTTAAGCAAACGTACTTGGGTGACACTCCATGATTGACGTATGCATTCGTAGTCATCAAATAAAAACATTTCAATGGCAATTTGACACCGAAAGCTGTCCAGCGTTCAGAAAACAAAAAACGTTAGGTATAACTTTATTTTGATGTAAGGACATCCAAAATGACGTCATTCGAGTTTGACGTCAAGTCCATTAAAAAATACACCACACCACATATTCTTATGTCATTTGAATATCTAGTAATGGCGGACTGGAATTAAAGTTGCGTGTACAGTTTACAAAAACATGTTGTATTAAGCTTGAGCTTATATGATAAAGAGATTATTACCCTCGTGTATTTCGGTATCGTCAATATCATATATTAGGAATAAAAATAATGTATTATGCTCGTCAGAGGCTCGCATAATAAAATTTTTATTCCTAATATATGATATTGATGATACCGAAAAACACTCTGGTAATAACCTCTATTTATATCACACATATGTGCAATCTAGACTGGAATTTTTATATTGGGAATTCACGTTTCATTTTTACTGCAGTTCTTTTATTTACTGACGTTATATATGATTTACAAATTACGTCACATATTATTTGAAACATTACACAAGACTGCCGCAGACTACGATTCTGAAATACATGTTAAGTAAATCCATGAAAGAAGTTTTGATCATAGATTTAACAAAGTGTTTTTATGACGTTAAATTAAAAAACATTTTTGTAAAACATAAAAGAAGGTATGTAATTAATACAGAACTTCACATACATTGTTTTTGCTTCCTAATTACTGCACTTGTTTATTTTGCGAAAGAACATAGCACCTGTGGTATATATTCTTGAGCAGAATAAACTTGTCTTGTATTGTACCGGTTGTGGGTTGTATGTTAATGAATGTTATTACAATTCCCCTGTTGATTGCTATGTCAATCTTAAAAACCCCAATTGTAACTCGCCTATCACTACCAAGAGTGTGTCTGTCTCGCTCCCTACCCTCCCCTGCCCCCCCCTCTCTCTCTCTCTCTCTCTCTCTCTCTCTCTCTCTCTCTCTCTCTCTCTCTCTCTCTCTCTCTCTCTCTCTCTCTCTCTCTCTCTCCCTCCCTCCCTCCCTCCCTCCCTCCCTCCCTCTTTGTCTTTGTTAATTAAACAGCATCTATTACCCATCTAATATTTAAATGACAATTGTAGCACTTATTAAATAATATGTAGCAGGCCCTAAATGTTTTCTTTGCCTCAAGTTGCCGAGCTATTAGCAGTAGTGAGAAGTCGGAAGTCGCTGATCCGATTTGGACCTGATCCGATTTCGAAAAACAAAACAAACAACAGACGTCAACACCCCGTTTAGTGTCATACATGTAGCTCACGTGGCACCATGGCTGTCCATGTTTTTACTTTGGCACTAGACTGTACATTGACGCATGTTGCATTAATTTCAGTAATGCCAGAATATACAAATTATTACAGGGGTGCAGAAAGTACTCTTCCGCTCGCCAAATTCTGACGGGATGAGTTAAAAAATGCAACTACTAGTCCAACGGGCGATCTATCTTTTTCTGACTGACTGTATTCAGTGTGTGGTCTCGCTGGGTAAAAAGTAAAGGAGGGCGGCCTGATATTAACAGAAAACCTATTGTTGATTTATTTCCTCAGCTTATACTACACGTATAATTGTGAGTAGAAAAATGTTGTTTAATCCAATCTTAATATTATTCTAACTTTTAATAATATTTTATTGTAGTCACATGCTGAATGCCGCTACCTTGCAGCCAAGTGTTTGGTAAGTAAAATGTGTGTGAGTGTCCAGGGCTCACACTAAAAATAATTTAGTTTTAGCCACTTTTTTTTAAATCTGTAGAGTATTTCCTTGAACATGATTGAAAAAGGGCTAATTTATGCAAATATGAGGAATTTAGATCAGTTGGTTGAGCGCTTGTCTGAGGTGCTTGCATCGCAGGATCGAATCACCTCGGTGGGTTTGTTCTTGTTCCAGCTGGTCAAAGGCCGTGGTCTGTGCTTTCATATCTGTGGGAAAGTGCATATAAAAGATCACTTGTGCACAATGGAAAAGTGTAGCGGGTTTTCTCTGATGACTACAAGTCAGAATTACCAAATGTTTGACGTCCAATAGCCAATGTGTAATCAATCAATGTGGTCTAGTGGTGTTGATAAACAAAACATACTTTAATTTATATAAAATTTTATTAGCCAACTACCAAATGCCACTTAGATCCCTTGCTGCTAATGGGAAAATGTAGTGTTTCTCCTTTAAGATCATATGTCAGAATTACCAAGTTTTAACATACTATAGCAGATGATTAACAAATCAATGTGCTCTAGTGGTGTCGTTAACAAAACAAACTTAACTGTTACCATGGATGTATCTGTTAAAGTATATAATTGAAATGTAAATAGTCCATGTGACCCAGCATAGGTGGTGTCGTGGTTAAGCCATCGGACATAAGGCTGATAGGTACTGAGTTCGCAGCCTAGTAACGGCTCCCACCCAGAGTGAATTTTAACAACTAAGTGGTTAAGTGTAAAACCACTACATCCTCTTCTCTCTCTCACTAACCCACTAACAACTAACCCACTGTCCTCGACAGACAGCCCAGGTAGCTGAGGTGTGTGCACAGGACAGCGTGCATTGGATATAATCACACAAATAAGTTGAAATAAAATGAATGAATGAAAGTCCATGTGAGGATTTGTAAATCCAAAAACTGTTCAGTGTTATTGCTGAAGCCACAAACTATAGAAAGATGGCACCAATACAAAATCTGCCAGAATAAACAACTGATATTTAATTAACAAAACTATTTCTGTGGGTAATTATCCGTGCACCTGAAAGCCACATGGTCAACAGAAGTAAGTTATCAATATAATAAATATAATATTGAAACACAAACATCATCATCAAAAAGCACATAAAATACGCTCAGTTATAATGCGTGAGCTTTAAATCTTCATACGGTTGTGTTAATCTGTGAGAGAGGGTCCATTATCCAAGCATTATATTTTTGAGGTTGGCTTACCAGGCATTTATCCAGGCATTCTGTGGGTCCAAATTATATCTGGTGTAATAATTAAGGATTTTGTTATTTCTTTTATGTTCATCAGGGTATGAACCCCCCCCCCCCCCCCTCCCCATCAGACATGGGACCCTAGTAAACAATCGTGGACAAATCCCTGCGTAAGTGTGAGGACGTAGCCCAGTGGTAAAGCGCTAGCTTGATGCACTGTTTGTCTGGGATTGATCCCTGTCGTTGGGCCCATTGGGCTATTTCTCGTTCCAGCCAGTGAACCATGACTGGTATATCAAAGGTAGTGGTATATGTCGTCTTGTCTGTGAGATGGTGCATATAACAGATCCTTTGGAAAAATGTAGCAGGTTTCCTCTTTAAGTCTACATGTCAAAATTACCAAATGTTTGACATCCAATAGCCGATGATTAATAAATCAATGTGCTCTAGTGGTTTTGTTAAACAAAACAAACTCATAAAATAATAATTACAATAAAAGAATTAAATAAATACTATAAATTAAATAAAAATAATTAAAGTAATGTAAAATAATATTATAAAATGTAATTTTTTAAATTAATAAAATACATCATTTGCTGGATTGAAGGGAAACACTAAAACATTTCCAAACTGCTACCCCAACCCCATTTATTTTGGCTTGATTTGTGTTAATTAAACTGATGCTCAAAATATAAGCACCTTAAAAAGTTCTGCAGAAAGGCCTGCCATCAGACATGGGGACCCAGGCAAAAACTGTGTATAAATCTGTGCTAACAGTGTTTGAGCGGGCTGGAATGTAGCCCAGTGGTAAAGTGTTCACTTGATGCGCAGTCAGTCTGGGATCGATCCCTGTCGGTGAGCCCATTGTCGCTCCAGCCAGTGCACCACGACTGGTATATCAAAGGCCATGGTATGTGTTATCCTGTCTGTGGGATGGTGCATATAAAAGTTCCCTTGATGCTAATAAAAAAACGTAGCCCATTAAGTGGTGACAGCGGGTTTCCTCTCTCAATATCTGTGTTGTCCTTCACCATATGTCCGACGCCATATAACCGTAAATAAAATGTGTTGAGTGCGTTGTTAAATAAAACATTTCCTTCCTTCCTCTGATGACTATGTGTCAGAATTACCAAATGTTTGACATCCAATAGCCGATGATTAATTAACCAATGTGCCCAAGTGGTGCCGTAAAAACATCCTGGAGAAAGGCCTGCCATCAGACATTGGACCCAGGCATATAACCGTGTATAAATCCTGGGGAAAACGCGTGGCAGTTAACCGTGTATAAATCGGTGCTAACAGTGTTTGTGTTTGTTCCAGTATGAGTGTAAGGAGTGGGAGGAAGCGCTGAACGTCTTGGATCGTGTCGACTATCTCGCCACGCCCGCGTCCTCGCTCCTCGCCAACTTGAACCTTGACGGGTCATCCGTGGTCTCCAACTTCGACATGCTTCAGAACATCGGAGATACCGGAACAGAAACCAGCATCACAAACCAAAATGTAAGTGTACCTGAGATACCGGAGCAGAAACCAGCATCACGAACCAAAACGTAAGTAACTGAGATACCGGAGCAGAAACCAGCATCACGAACCAAAACGTGAGTGTAACTGAGATACCGGAGCAGAAACCAGCATCACGAACCAAAATGTAAGTAACTGAGATACCGGAGCAGAAACCAGCATCACGAACCAAAACTTAAGTGTAACTGAGATACCGGAACACAAACCAGCATCACGAACCAAAACGTAACTGTAACTGAGATACCGGAACAGAAACCAGCATCACGAACCAAAACGTAAGTGTAACTGAGATATCGGAACAGAAACCAGCATCACGAACCAAAACGTAAGTATCTGAGATACCGGAGCAGAAACCAGCATCACGAACCAAAACATAAGTATAACAGATACCGGAGCAGAAACCAGCACCACGAACCAAAATATAAGTATAACTGAGATACCGGAGCAGAAACCAGCATATCACGAACCAAAACGTAAGTGTAACTGAGATTAATGTAACTTCCTGTTTCTGTTGTAACCTAAGGGTGGAATGTAGCTCAATGTAGAGGTCAAAATTTTGAAAGGTTTTTACCAGACACAAAAGGGGCGGGATGTAGCTCAGTGGTACAGCGCTCGCCTGATGCGTGATCGATCTAGGATCGATTCCCGTCGGTGGGCCCATTGGGCTATTTATTGTTCCAGTCAGTGCACCACGACTGGTACATCAAAGGCCATGGTAAGTGCTATCCCCTATGGGATGGTGCATATAAAAGATCCCTTGCTGCTCATCATATTTTTTGACGAGTTTCAAGCCCTGCTGGTATATCAAAGAGTGTGGTATGTGCTATCCTGCCTGTGGGATGGTGCATGTATAAAAGATCCCTTGCTACCAATGAAAAAATATAGCGGGTTTCCTCTCTAAGACTATATGTCAAAATTACCAAATGTTTGACTTCCAATAGCCGATGATTAATAAATCGATGTGCTCTAGTGGTATCGTTAAACAAAACCAACTTCTTTTTGTTTGGTTGGGATCTAGTCCAGTCAGTAGAGTGCTCGCCTGAGGTGCTTTGATCAGTCGTAGAATCAAACCTAGCTGGTGGACTCATTCTAGGATTGGATTTTATATCAAAGGCCATGGTATGCACTGTCCTGTATGAAAAAGTTCATGTAAAAGATCCCTAGCTGCTAATGGGAAAAATGTAACAGGCCCCGTGCTTATAAACCTTATAGTCTAGCCATTCTAATAGCATTACGTTAAAGTCTGGACTTTATTAAAGTCTAGACTTTAAGTTTTATAAGCACGGGCTCAGATTTCCTCTGAGACTGTCAGAATTAACAAATGTTTGACATCCAGTAGTCGATGATTAATAAATCAATGTACTCTAGTGGTGTCGTTAAACAAAACAAACTTGATTATATTAATTTTGTTGTTGATATGAGGGTGGTACGTAGCTCAGTGGTTCGCCTGATGTGTGGTCGGCCTAGGATTGAACATCATCAGTGGGCCCATTGGGCTATTTCGCGTTCCAACCAGGGTACCTCAACTGGTATATTAAAGGCTGTGGCATGTCCTATCATGTCTGTGGGATGGGGGATATAAAAGATACTGTTACTTAATGTAGCAAGTTTCCTCTCTAAGAATACGTTTATATGTTAAAGTTAACAAATGTTTGATATCCAGTAGCCGATGATTAATAAATCAATGTGCTCTAGTGGTATCGTTAAACAAAACAAACTTTTCCCTTTTTTTTCCTTTGTTGTTGATATTTTTATTCCTGTGGATATGTTCTATACTATAACACGATTTACTTGTCTGTTAATTCTGTCGACAGGTTGAATACTCCATTGTTGTTGATATTTGTGTGTTCTATACTATAACGAGATATACCTGTCTGTTACCTGAATAATTCTGTCGACAGGTTGAGTACTCCATGGCTCTTCTTCGAGGCAAGATCTACGAGGCGATGGACAACCGCAATCTGGCCATGGTTTGTTTCCGTGAAGCTCTGAAACACGATGTGTACTGTTTTGAGGCCCTCGATCTGTTAGTTAGTCATCACATGATGACATCACAGGAAGGTAATTAATAGTTCACCGCAATCTGGCCATGGTTTGTTTCCGTGAAGCTCTGAAACACGATGTGTACTGTTTTGATGCCCTCGATCTGTTAGTTAGTCATCACATGATGACATCTCAGGAAGGTAATTAATACGTCATCGGATGGTGCGGTTCATTCTGTGTTCAGCAAGAACCTGTTCAATGGATGTTATTCTTAATTAATTGCACACATAAGAAAAAATAGATGCTAGGAAATTAAATGAAATCTGAGTTCCTACGAACATGAGGATGACTAGATTTACAAGCACCACGTCACCATTTGTCATGTTGTTACGTGTTGTAGCAGCTTAATATAGTCCCATTTAGGAAATGGTGCCTCATAAAAAGAAACTACAAAATTCTGATATGCCTGTTGAAATACTGTATGGTTTTTTTTTGATAAATACAAATACGTTAACACTTGTACTATTTAAATAGCCCATTCAGTGTTTCTGCCAGAAAGACATTTTTGGGTACAGTGCTATGAAATTGAATGCAACCACAGTCAACAGGAGGTATGGAGGACCTCCCCCAGAAAGAATATGGGTTAAGTTTAGGGTTAGGGTTAAGAAAATCATACAGTAATGATAAGAGTAATTAATTTGGTCAAATAGTTAACTTAAGAAAATAAAAGCTGCCAAAAAATCTGGGTATGGCGCCATACCCGTTTTACCCTCTGGCAGAAACCCTGCCATTGGTTTGAAGTTACTTGCTATTTGAAGTACTGATAAAAACTGCAAGTGGTATACTGCCACTTGTATAACAGCAACTGAAGGCGGTGCTTTGATATGAGGGTGGCTAACTGAAAAAGTTTGTGGTCGACCTATGTTCATTTTTTAAAAGGTACTTGTCAATTGAGAACTCACCCTAAAATTAGTAGTCACATGACCCTCTCAATAGTGTATGTGTATAGACCCTGATATTCTAAACAAGAAAATGTGTTTTACATGTATGTTTTCAGGGTTTTATCACCTATGTTTCTAGACTGATAATGGGCACCATTCCCCACCATTCTACAGAGGCTATGTCGTTTTTTATTCCCAATTTTGTAGTAAAAAATTCTCAATCTGAATGTAAATCTCATTCACTTGACAAACTTTCCCTCCCCAATAACGTTTGGTAATGCACAATAGATATATTTATTTGAATAAACACAAGTACATGTATATACATATATATATATAGCATTACTTTTTAAATTCTAACTTGAATTAATAAGATGTTTTTGAAATGAAACTGAAAATTCCTGATTTTTGGTAAAACAACGCTAAAATTCCCAATTTCAAAGCCATGGTTGTCAAGTCAAATTTTAGAAATAAACCCCTGGTTTTCATCAAAACGAATTGTTGATCAGGAACTCAATACAGTGGCAGAAAACACATGGTGGTCTCTAATACTGTAGGTACGTGTCCATAAGTAAGGGGTGTTCACCTCTCCTTGAACACAGAAGTGCCTAGAGAAGTCCAGTATTTAAAGAATGAATGAATATATTTGGTTTTAGATGGGAGTTGTAATATTTTATATTTTGAAAGTTTGCAATATATTTAACACATGTTAGTACAGGCTTCTGAGAATTCAAACTTTGTGTAAACTATTTATGTGTTACTCAGAAATAAATTCAGGTAACCCATTTTGTTTTTACATAACCCGTCATGACCATGTAAATGATGTCATAAATTCAATGCGCAAACAAAAAATGGGTTACGCAAAACTACACTTACGTGATCGATGTGCAAACAAAATTATCGCTCTCGCGCCCAGTGGTACAGCACTCGCTCGATGCCCTGTCGGTTTGGGATCGATCCCCGTCAGTGGGCCCATTGGGCTATTTCTCACTCCAGCCAGTGCACCACGACTGGTATACCAAAGGCCGTGGTATATACTATCCTGTCTGTGGGATGGTGCATATAAAAGATCCCTTGCTGCTAATCGAAAAGAGTAGCCCATGAAGTGGTAACAGCGGGTTTCCTCTCTCAATATCTGTGTGGTTCTTAACCATATGTCTGACGCCATATAACCATAAATACAATGTGTTGAATGCGTCGTTAAATAAAATATTTCTTTCTTTCTTTCTTTACGATGTAATAATATTGGTATTATGTATATTTCCTCCCCTATAGAAGAGCATCACATCTACATACATCCTAAAACCCGAACGAGACAAAAGAACAACAACCTCAAAGCATATTTATGTGTACGTTGGTGGACCCATTGGGCTGTTTCTTGCTCCAGCTAGTGCACCACGACTGGTATATCAAAGACCGTGGTATGTGCTAACCTGTCTGTGGGATGGTACATATAAAAGATCCTTGCTGCTAATCGAAAAAAGAGTAGCCCATGAAGTGGCGTCAGTGGGTTTCCTCTCTCAATATCTGTGTGGTCCGACGCCATATAACCGTAAATAAAATGTGTTGAGTACGTTGTAAAATAAAAATAAAAATAATGTGTAAATCTTATTTCAGAGAGAAATCTGATCGACTCGTTACCATTTAAAGAACAGTGTTCAGAAGAGGAAATAGAACTCGTCAAATTTCTTTATGAAAATAAATTGAAAAAGGTCAGTATGAAAGTTTATTCTAAGCTAAACTTGGGATACATTTTTTAAATGTTCAAAACAATCGATTCTTTTGATTTTTTTGTTAACTTTAGTTGGGTCATTCATTATTATTTATCCTTCAAATTTTAATTCAGTTTTATTTGTATAACATATATTTCTTAAAAATGTTTGACAATTATAAATTGTTTTGAAGTTTTCTATTGAAAGTATATTACATAGAGAATACTAAACGAGTTCCCGTGTGAGCTAGTGATGTACTATTTCAAAAGCACAAGTTGTAATATAAACGGTCTCACACGGGAACGAGTATAGTATTTTACTTCTTACACCACACATCAATACATGAACAAAAATCGCACAGAATGACTTCCAAAATAAGCAACCAAGACATGAAAATGCACAGATTAAAGACCGAGAAAATGACGTCACTTACCAAATGACGTCATTTAGCAAAATGACATGTTGTGGCTACTTCATTTAGCTATTTATCAATGAAACTTTGCATTCCTATGTCACACATCTATCAACGTTTACATCAAAAATAGTATAAACATATTCAAGGCTAAACTAAATTATTAAAATATATATTTTGCTAAATTATGCTTCTAATATTTTAAGAATTGACAGGAAGTATTTTTCTGATTTAAGAATATGAATCAAAAGAACGATGTGCACACTTTCCGCAAAACATCTGTGCAGAGTTGTACTGTGTGACACAGTTGCTCACGTGATCGGAGCTCATGACCTCTCAAAAGACGTATTCCACAATGTGAAGAAACAATAAATATCACATGGGTATCTCTTCCACTGCGGTGTAATAAAGATAAATATCACATGGGTATCTCTTCCACCGCGGTGTAATAAAGATAAATATCACATGGGTATCTCTTCCACTGCGGTGTAATAAAGTACTGTATTTTATCGAATACTTTCCCAGAAATGTTACATTATCTATAGAACATGTTTCTCTTGAATGTATTAAAATATTCTCAGGAATGTTAAATATCTCTAATTATAATGTCCTGTAAACTGTCTTCCCTTTAAAATGCATGTTACAGTATTGTTTGGAATATGTTTTGCTTTAAGATTATTTTACAATATTGGATAAAACAGTTGAAATAAATTTATCACATTATGTAAAAATATAAATAAAAAATTACTCTCCTAAAACTATTTACTACAATATTCCATAAAATGTTTTTCTGAAAGGTACTTTGTCTTACAACATTTTATGTTATTTCTGTAAACCTTTCTTGTATCGGGTAGTACATGTGTAATTTAAAAATAATTATATTTTACGTGTACAATCACCTGCAAATTAGTTGGGCATTACACCACCCAAAATGTTAAATGTTATAAAAATATGCAGGAAAAATTTTGTTTTCAAAATCTTGATTAGCGATTTTTCTAGTCAACTGAAAATTGATTAGCAGTTACTGTTTAATGTTTTAAAATTGTGTAGCGATCTCTGAGACTTGCGTCGTGAATCACAACACGATACTGAACAAAATGTTCCCTGAATATGTTCGCAGTGGTTTTGTTACACAAAGCAAACTTGAACTTTGGGGCGGTTTTGTTTTTGTTTTTGTTTTTGTTTTTGTTTTTCGGGGCTGGACGTAGCCCAGTGGTAAAGCGCTCACTTGATGCGCGGTCAGTCTAGGATCGATCCTCATCAGTGGCCCCATTGGACTGTTTCTTGTTTCAAAGCACCATGACTGGTATATCAAAAGCCGTGGTATATACTATTCTGTCTGTGGGATGGTGCATACAAAAGATCCCTTGCTACTAATGTAAAAAAACAAATGTGGCAGGTTTCCTCTCCAAGAATAGACATCAAAATTACCAAATGTTTGACATCCAATAGCCAATGATTAATAAATCAGTGTGCTCTAGTGGTGTTGTTAAACAAAATAAACTTTTCTGTACACCACACAAAAATGTTCAGATGTTATAAATATGTGCTCTAGTGGTTTCGTTAGACAAAATAAACTACTTTACACCACACAAAATTTTTCAAATGTTATAAATATGTGCTCTAGTAGTGTTGTTAAACAAAATAAACTTTACTTTACACCACACAAAATTTCAAATGTTATAAATATGTGCTCTAGTGGTGTCGTTAAACATAACCAACTTGCACTTTGTATGTGAGTTTTGTTGTTTTCCAGTATAACAAGCCGAGTACGCTGGCTGTGCCGAGTTCGCTAGGAGTCCTGGAGGACAACATCGACATAGTCGTGAACCTGGCTGAACGCCACTACTACAACTGTGGGTTCAGGGAGTGCTACAAGATTACAGCATTGTGAGTAACACAAAGTTAAAGTTTGTTTTCTTTAATGACACCACTAGAGATGATTTATTAATCATCGGCTATTGGATGTCAAACATTTGGTAATTCTGACATATATTCTTAGAGATGAAACCCGGTACATTTTTCCATTAGTAGCAAGGGATCTTTTAGATGCACCATCACATAGACAGGACAGCACATACCACGGCCTTTGATATACCAGTCATGGTGAACTGGCTGGAATGAGAAATAGCCCAGTGGGCCCACCATCGGGGATTGATCCGAGACCGACCGCACATAAAGCGAGTGCTTTACCACTGGGCTAAATCCCGCCCCTGTGAGTAACACACAACCTAGATACTGCATGGTGGAATATTTGATTATCCATCTGGGCTAAAATATACGGGTAATGTTTTATTAATAACTGCAGTGTGCAGATTGTTACTACAGCCACTGATTGTTGTTTTTCCGCCTGATGCGTGGTCAGCCTGTGATTGATCCCCGTCGGTAGGACCATTGGGCTATTTCTCATTCCAGCCAGTGCACCACGATCGGTATATCAAAGGCTGTGGTATGTGCTATCCTGTCTGTGGGATTGTACATATAAAAGATCCCTTGTTACTAATAGAAAAAGGTAACAGGTTTCCTCTCTAAGGCTATATGTCAAAAGAATAGACATCAAAATTACCAAATGTTTGACATCCAATAGCTGATGATTAATAAATAATGTTCTCTAGTGGTGTTGTTAAACAAAACAAACTTTTTTTTACTGCATGTTAGAATATTCTTCATATAATGTAAATCATTAAATATTAATGATCTTAAAATTTACGGAAATCCAAATAAAACTTTAGCGCGGTCGTCATATTAAACACTAGAAAATTAGTTTAAGTTGAAATATTAATTTTGATAAATTTTGATATTACACAGCTCACGAACAACTTAAATTTAGTATTAAAAAAAAGCATTAATGTGTATGCTAACAAACTGTTGTTGTTCGCTATCTTTTTAGTTAATCACTAAGAAAACAACCACACATTGTTTTTAATTTCAGCATCATGAATTATTAGCATCTTGTATAACCTCTAAATTCAGTGAAACTTTACGCTTGCTAACATTTCCTGATTTACAGCATTAAAGTTGCTGTAGTTTGTTTTACTAATTTTTATAGATGTTAGACGCAGATTAAATTTGTAAACCATGGACGTACGGACAATGCCATACCATAATATGACCCATAAATGGGCGTATAAATTTGGTTCCATTTTAGTGCTTTCCTTTGTTTCTCTTTTTGCTTTTATGATGTCAACTGAAATTCATGTGGTTATGTTGTGTTTCAGAGTTTTAACAAAAGACCCCTTTAACAACCAGTGTTTGTCTCTTCACATTGCTGTCTTGTGTTTCAGAGTTTTAACAAAGACCCCTATAACAACCAGTGTTTGTCTCTTCACGTTGCTATCTTGTGTTTCAGAGTTTTAACAAAGACCCCTATAACAACCAGTGTTTGTCTCTTCACGTTGCTATCTTGTGTTTCAGAGTTTTGACAAAAGACCCCTATAACAACCAGTGTTTGCCTCTTCACATTGCTGTCTTGTGTTTCAGAGTTTTAACAAAGACCCCTATAACAACCAGTGTTTGTCTCTTCACGTTGCTATCTTGTGTTTCAGAGTTTTGACAAAAGACCCCTATAACAACCAGTGTTTGCCTCTTCACATTGCTGTCTTGTGTTTCAGAGTTTTAACAAAGACCCCTATAACAACCAGTGTTTGTCTCTTCACGTTGCTATCTTGTGTTTCAGAGTTTTGACAAAAGACCCCTATAACAACCAGTGTTTGTCTCTTCACGTTGCTATCTTGTGTTTCAGAGTTTTGACAAAAGACCCCTATAACAACCAGTGTTTGTCTCTTCACGTTGCTATCTTGTGTTTCAGAGTTTTGACAAAAGACCCCTATAACAACCAGTGTTTGTCTCTTCACGTTGCTATCTTGTGTTTCAGAGTTTTGACAAAAGACCCCTATAACAACCAGTGTTTGTCTCTTCACGTTGCTATCTTGTGTTTCAGAGTTTTAACAAAAGACCCCTATAACAACCAGTGTTTGCCTCTTCACATTGCTATCTTGTGTTTCAGAGTTTTAACAAAAGACCCCTATAACAACCAGTGTTTGCCTCTTCACATTGCTGTCTTGTGTTTCAGAGTTTTAACAAAAGACCCCTATAACAACCAGTGTTTGCCTCTTCACATTGCTGTCTTGTGTTTCAGAGTTTTAACAAAGACCCCTATAACAACCATGTTTGCCTCTTCACATTGCTGTCTTGTGTTTCAGAGTTTTAACAAAAGACCCCTATAACAACCAGTGTTTGCCTCTTCACGTTGCTATCTTGTGTTTCAGAGTTTTAACAAAAGACCCCTATAACAACCAGTGTTTGCCTCTTCACATTGCTGTCTTGTATGAACTCAAAAATGCTAATGGTAAGTAGCTTAGTAATTCAGTAACAATTAGACTATTTGTATAACGCAATGTTGCTCGATGTCACGAGTATAGAAAAGTACTGGAAAAAAAGTTAACCGTTGAAAAAAAAAAAAGGAAAGAAGAAAAACCAATCTTTTGTTCATACATTGAAAATTTGCAGCCACTAATGTTTATTTGAGAAACATTTACCCCAATCCTGTAAACTTCCAACCACTGTTGAGACGTTTACCTTAACTTTTTTCAGTGGTAGTCCACTGGACTAGTGATGAGGTTGAGCCCTGCTGTTACACATTGGTCATTGTAGGCACTGTTTTGTGTGTGGGAAAGTGCATATCACCATTTACTACCCATATGGTTACAAATATCTTGGTACACATCAAAGTGATACGTCCCACTTGACATAATACGTCACACGATGATGTCATCGATTGGCACACTACAACTTTACAGGAACGTCAACCAAATGAGTTGAGTGATACAAATTAAGGTCGATTATGGGTAATAAATAGGATATTAAACTCGCTACCATTGCGTGTCTTGTTTATGTCCCTTGTGAAGTAATTTGTATTGTCTTACTTGCTAAAGCTCGTGACAATTGAAAATTATTTCACCTGGGCAGGGTTTCTAGAATTTTTATAAAATCCACTAGCCATGGGATCAGTGATTTTAAAAATGTACTAGCCACAATTAAAAATTCAATAGCCCTACTTTACTTTCTTTAAGTTAATACAATTTTACTAAATAATAGTAATAATCAAAAATGTCACCTAAAGGGAGAGATAGAGCTTAAAAACACTAACAGTGGTGGGTTGGGGTGGGGGCAGGATATTCATAATTACAAAATCGACTTAGCTGCAACATTTGATTTTTTTTTTTTTTTTACTAGCCCAACATTGAATATCACTAGCCATGATAGTGGGGCTACCATAATCTAGAAGCCCTGACTCGGGACATAAACATGATATGAAATGGAAGCTTGTTTAATATCCTATATGTAATACATCTGGCTGATTTATCAATAACAAGCATAGACAGGTGCATGTGGTGGGTTTGTTGTCTCATTTTGTAGACGAGTGTTATAATTATCGTACCATATTGTGGGCACCTCACAACTGCTGATCACAGGCCTTGATCTTAACTTTTTTTCAGTGGTAGCCCACCGGGCTACTAGGTTATAAAATCTGGTAAAAATGTATAGCCTCATAATTTTAATAAATTAAAAAAAGAGAAAAAAGCCAAATCATTTACTTGTATTTAAACATGTTGTTTTAGGTGGGATGTTTGAGGTGTACCGGCCTCGGTGGCGTCTTGGTTAGGCCATCGGTCTACAGGCTGGTAGGTACTGGGTTCGGATCCCAGTCAAGGCATGGGATTTTTAATCCAGATACCGACTCCAAACCCTGAGTGAGTGCTCCGCAAGGTTCAGTGGGTAGGTGTAAACCACTTGCACCGACCAGTGATCCATAACTGGTTCAACAAAGGCCATGGTTTGTGCTATTCTGCCTGTGGGAAGCACAAATAAAAGATCCCTTGCTGCTAATCGGAAAGAGTAGCTTATGTAGTGGTGACAGCGGGTTTCCTCTCAAAATCTGTGTGGTCCTTAACCATATGTCTGACGCCATATAACCATAAATAAAATGTGTTGAGTGCGTCGTTAAATAAAACATTTCTTTCTTTCTTTCTGTTTGAGGTGTTTAAGCATCTTGTTGATTGCAGAGTAACTGGATGTGCAAAAAAAACCTAGTAGCCCGGCAGACTACTGGGTTTAGACATCTGGTAGCCCGAGCAACAAATGGGAAGCCAAAACACCCCGGACTACCGCTAAGGTTGAGCCCTGGATCAAACAGTGTGCTGGGGTGTCAACATTCCTGTTCTGCTAGTAATGCCATTATAAATAAGCATATGTATCTTTTCAAGTTTTGGTTATATCTCACTTCAACCAGTGCACCACGAATGGTACATCAAAGGCTGTGGTGGTATGTGCTATCCTGTGCATGGGATGGTGCTGCTAATCGAAAAGAGTAGCCCATGAAGTGGCAACAGCGGGTTTCCTTCCTCAATATCTGTGTCCTAAACCATATGTTCGACGCCATACAACCATATAGAAAATGTGTTGAGTGCATCGTTAAATAAACCATTTTCTTCCTTCCTTCCTTTTCAAGTTTCTATAATTATATCTTATAACCAAAACTCATTATGGCTGGCATGATGTTCGAAACAGTCCACTGGAATAAGGGAGAAATACATTAAATGAGTGAAGTATTCGTGAACATAGAAAATGATCAGTTTTCTTTATATTTGTTACAGCTCTGTTCTTCCTTGCTCACAAGCTGGTGGAATCGTATCCATCAAAACCAGTAAGTATCTCGCTTCAGGACGGCATTCTCTTAGTCTTTCTGCATGGATGTCTCGGGTGGGGAGGGTGTGTGTGTATATATTAATTCACCTTACAACGGAGGAAGGGCAGTGCGCAATGTTCAGAATTGGTGATGCAGTGCCTACCAGGGAACATTATGTTTAGCATCTCATTGACGTAGGAAAGCGCCAAAAGGTCTTGGGATGGGGGCGGGGAGGCACACACACATATATATAAATATATATAAACCATCACTGCTGCTAGTGGATCAAGAAAGGGGGGCACATGCCCCCTTGCCCCCCCCCCCCCCCCCCCCATCCTATGCCAGTGGCTTTGCATCACAAAACACTATGCAGTATTCAGAGAGAGTTACATGTACACGATTCTAAATGTTGAATAGTGGTTGCTAGTCCATTTTTAACCCATTAACAACTGTTGTTAAATCATTGGTCTATTTCTTGTTCCAGCCAGTGCACTATGACTGGTATATCCGAGGCTGTGGTATGTGCTGTCCTGTCTGTGGGGTGGTGCATATAAAAGATCCCATGTTACTAATGGACAAATGTAGCAGGCTTCCTCTCTAAGACTAAATGACCAAATTTCCAATTATTTGACATCCAATAACCGATAATTAATAAATTAATGTGCTCTAGTGATGTCGTTAAACAAAACAAACTAACTGTTGCTAAATCTTCCCAAGCTTCATCCCATTTGACAGAGAAAAAAGAAAAAGTTGTCTTGGTTTGCAGTATGCTGTTACTATATACCGACTGGTAAAATTTAACTTATTTACATTAAAAATTTGTTTCAGGTATCTTGGTTTGCTGTTGGCTGTTACTATTTATTGACGGGTAAAATTGATCCTGCCAGAAGATATTTAAGGTAAATCCATGAGTGCTTAAACTAAAATTAATTAGGTTTTTTTTTTTTTTTTTTTTTTTTTTTTAAAGAATTAGATTAATCCTGAACATTGCATCACACATTTATGGATTTCGTGCTGGGGCGTTGTTAAACATTCATTCATGATTTTTTTTCTCACATTTAGGAGATAACGATGTTGAGTGTTTAGATTTGTGGGTGTTATTGTTTGTTTAATGCCAGTAAATGTCATTTCTGATTGAAGGTAGTAGCCCGAGGTAAAAACAGGAAAATGTTTTGGCCATCAAATGGACAATAACACTGACAAATCTAAAACTGAAGTATTTGTCAATGGAACTATATATCTTACCAGTAAAATGTGTCATATTTCTTGAAAGTAATACCTGGCTTCACTCTAACCACAACCCATTGGACTATTTCTCGTTCCAACCAGTGCACCACGACTGGTATATCACAGGCCGTGGTATGTATTACCCTGTCTGTGCGATGGTGCATATAAATGATCCCTTGCTGCTAATCGAAGCGGATTTCCTCACTCAATATCTGTGTGGTCCTTAACCATATATCCAATGCCATATAACCATAAATAAAATGTGTTGAGTGTATCGTTAAATAAAAAAAAAAAATCTTTTTTCACTCTTAACCACAGACCCTGGAACAGTTCACTTGGTCTGTCTGACTTTCTTATGGGCTTACAGGGCTTGAAATTAATGGCGACCTTGCAGTAAATTGCCACAGTGCCCTAGTCATATTCCCCAATGACCTGAAATTTATTTTACATGTTACTACTTGGCCATGATCAGTATTACGTCAAATGACCTTGCCCTGTAAATTGCAAAAATCGAGGCCTTGACATAAAATTTGTGGGGTTATTGTCCATTTGATGCCCACAAAATAATGTAATGAACCAATTACCATCAGTTCACGATATTTATTTATTCTCTTTATGAGTTTGTGGTAAGGAAAACCCTTAAAGGGATAGACTGTAGTTGTTAAACACTACAACATATTTTTCACTATTTGAGCAGTTTTTAATTAATAACTGAAATCATACATTATTTACATTTTATTGTTTAGATAACCCATTTCTGTACATTCAAAGTGTTTACGATCATCTTGGTGTTTTTAATATCACAAAATGCATTTTTCATAATTTTGAAAACACATGTGCGTCTTGAGAAATAACAGTTATGTAGTTGAGATTTAGCTTGTTTTTAAGGGTATTTCGCCGTTTCAATGTCACAGACTCTTGTTTCACTCTGTTGTAACTTTATCCAAATGTGTTACAGGTTTGTAGATTAACTAAACTAGTGTCTATTTTCATGGGTTGAAACTAGGGTATGCGCCTTTAATTTGATGAAATTGTTGTTAACATATTGTTATTGTCGTGTTTCAGCAAGGCCACGACACTCGACCGGGCGTATGGTCCGGCCTGGCTGGCGTTTGGACATTCCTTCGCGGCTGAGAACGAACACGACCAGGCCATGGCAGCCTACTTCACAGCATCACAGATCATGCAGGGGTAATCCAGGGCTTGTAATTTAAAACATGTAGGCGAGCTAAAAACAGCCCACTTAAAACAGCCCACCTGAACCAGCATTTTACGGGTTAGGCGAGCCCCAAAACAGCCCCCCTAAATCAGCATTTTACGAGTTAGGCGAGCTTAAAACAGCCCACCTAAATCAGTATTTTACGAGTTAGACGAGCTTAAAACAGCCCACCTAAACCAGCTTTTTTTCCAAGTTAGGCGAGCCCCAAAACAGCCCCCCTAAATCAGCATTTTACGAGTTAGACGGTCTGTTTTTAACTGAGGACAACCCATTTTGAGTGAGCTCCCTCACGATGATATGTTGACTGAATTGTCTAGTTGAGGGTGGATTTAGCTCAGTCAGTTGATTGCTTGCTTGAGGTGCTTGTGTCACAGCATCGAACCACCTCGGGTGGATCCATTCAGCTAATTTTTTTATCTCTCGTTCCAACCAGTGCACCACAACTGGACAAAGGCCATGGTATGTGTTTTTCTGTCTTTGGAAAAGTGCATATAAAAGATCCTTTCTGCCAATGGAAAAATGCAGTGGGTTTTCTCTCTTGACTATGAGTCAGAATTACCAAATGTTTGACACCCAGTAGTGCGTGATTAATGGGGCGGGATGTAGCCCAGTGGTACAGTGCTCTCTCGATGCGCGGTTGGTCTAGGATCGATCCCCGTCAGTGGGCTATTTCTTGCTCCAGCCAGTGCACCACGACGGGTATATCAAAGGCCGTGGTATGTGCTATCCTGTCTATGGGATGGTGCATATAAAAGATCCCTTGCTGCTAATCAAAAAGAGTAGCTCATGAAGTGGTTTCCTCCCTCAATATCTGTGTGGTCCTTAACCATATGTCCGATGCCATATAACTGTAAATAAAATGTGTTGAGTGCGTCGTTCAATAAAACATTTCCTATTCCAGTGGTGTTGTTAAACAAAACAAACTTTAAACAATTGTCTATTTTAAATTACTGACAGTCTCACAGATAATACCGGGTAATTGTTGTCTTTCAGAGATGTAGTACATTAAAACTATAATGACTTATATAATAAAATAAATGTTATATATTAAATAGTGCTATTAGAATAACTGAACAGTTAATTACAAATAAGAGATTCACCCCAAATGTTATTCAGTCTTATATAATTAAAAATAATTAATTTCTGTTATATTCATTATCATTTAAAGCCATCCGATTGGTCCAGCCGTAGCAACACAAGTTTGTACGTTTCTCGATAAATGTAAAAATAACGTCGGTGAACGTTATATTAATTATAAGGATTGTCTGTTATTTCTTTTACATTTGGGGTTTGAACAAACAAAATTCATCTGCATACTTATGTTTGAACAGCTTTGTCGATTCACAGATTTTGCGATTGATTTTTAGGGGTTGGGGTCGGGGGGAATCTAGTTGAATTGTCTTTGAGTTAGCAGTGGACATTTTTTTTTTGTAATTGAATCATCCGTAGACGAAATCATTCTCAACCTGTTATGCTTAGGCCTGGAATATAGTTTCACCAGCAACGTTATTATTGTATTCTTGGTGTCAACTACAAATGTTATACACAAGCCTGGAGTGTGGTTTAACTAACAATTTTATTGTATTCTTGGTATTGTCCCCGACCTATCGGTGTTACACATGGGTCTGGAGTATGGTTTAACTAAGAACATTATTGTATTCTTGGTGTTGTCCCCGACCTATCAGTGTAACACATGGGCCTGGAGTATGGTTTAACTAACAACATTATTGTATTCTTGGTGTTGTCCCCGACCTATCGGTGTAACACATGGGCCTGGAGTATGGTTTAACTAACAACATATTATTAATCCCATACCAGTCCAGGTGAAGTGGCTTTAGGTTTCGTTTCTGTCCTGTCTGTCTGTTCAAATTTTGTGTATAGAGAATAGCTAGTTAATAATGTAGGTTATTGGCTTTATCCTGTGAAAGTAAGAATGGGAAATTCCGCGAGGCCCTGCCAAGCTGAATTTCTCATTCGGCCTGAACACGATAAAGCCGATTTCCGACGTCATTAACTAGTTATTATCTTTATCCTGCAGACCATAAAATTTAAGGGAAAAGCTATTATTTCCATTATTTCATCTACATTGTACGATGACCTAGAGGTCAAATGAGAGATTTTGTAATCTAGCTACCTTGTATGTGTCAAAAGTCATAATCTGGTAGTATACGTTTATGACTTTGCTTTAATTGGACAGTAGAAACAGTGGTTGTATAATAAATAGTCGTTTCTTATACAGTTACATATCCAGTTTGACTTTAGTGATTTACCCATATTTGAGTTATGGCCCTTGAACGTAAGGGGCGGGACGTAGCTCAGTGGTACAGCGCGCGGTCGGTCTGGGATCGATCCCCGTCGATAGGCCCATTGGGCTATTTCTCGTCACAGCCAGTGCACCACCACTGGTATATCAAAGGCTGTGGTATGTGCTATCCTGTCTATGGGATGGTGCATATAAAAGATCCCTTGCTGCTAATCGGAAAGAGTAGCCCATGAAGTGGCGACAGCGGGTTTCCTCTCTCAATATCTGTGTGGTCCGTAACCATATGTCTGACGCCATATAACCGTAATTAAAATGTGTTGAGTGCGTTGTTAAATAAAACATTTCTATTGAACGTAAGAGACACAAAACTTTGTTGGGTCCAGATGGGGACATTATAAGTTGTAGAACCATCACTAGTGATGATTCTACAGATTGATAAACCCTTAGTGATGGTTCTACAGATTTATAAACCCTTAGTGATGGTTCTACAGATTTATAAACCCTTAGTGATGATTCTACAGATTTATAAACCCTTAGTGATGGTTCTACAGATTTATAAACCCTTAGTGATGGTTCTACAGATTTATAAACCCTTAGTGATGATTCTACAGATTTATAAACCCTTAGTGATGGTTCTACAGATTTATAAACCCTTACTGATGATTCTACAAATTTATCTTGCCGACATGTTTAACTAGTAAGCAATAATTATTAACAATAACAAATTAACACCAAACTGTAAGGACTACTAACCTACTTTTCTATAATGAAAACATGACTACGCGAAAACCACAGTCACTTTTTGCACCCTTGTTTTGTCTTTGTACACAATAAATATAGCATATCTTATCGTAATTTCACTTGAAATCCATATTTTGTAAAAGGTACAATTTTTAATCACATCTTCAGGTGCATTAGTGATGTTCAAACCAAAAAATTTCAAGAGCAATTTTGCATTGGAATTTTTCCAGCATTCTTAAAATGGAAACGTTGTATACCCGGTTTATGGTTGTTGTAAGGAAATGCAAAGTGATGTCATTGGAATACTGACGTCATTCATATTCAAAATTAGCTATATTATTACAATGCTTCACCACATTAAAATAAAAACGGTTTTATTTATGTTAGTAACAGACCAATTTCTGCATGGTACATTAATACAATAACAACAGTCTGATGTTAGGGGTGGGATATAAGGGTTTTGTCCAAGGCTAAATAACCAACGAAATTTGAGTATTTTACATGAAGGCGAGATAAATATTTCTTTAGCAGTACTCACAAAATGCTTGTATTGTAGGTGTCATCTACCAGTGTTGTACATCGGTCTGGAGTATGGACTGACCAACAACTTCAAGTTAGCGGAGAGGTTTTTCAGCCAGGCCCTCGGAGTAGCTCCAGAGGATCCGTTTGTACTGCATGAGATGGGAGTGATTGCTTTCCAGAACCAAGAGTATGTGTCTGCACTGGTACCATATATGGGGTGGGACGTAGCCCAGTGGTAAAGCATTCGCTTGATGCGCGGTTGGTCTAGGATCGATCCCCGTCGGTAGACCCATTGGGCTATTTCTCATTCCAGCCAGTGCTTCACAACTGGTATAACAAATGCTGTGGTATGTACTATCCTGTCTGTGGGATGGTGCATATAAAAGATCCCTTGCTGCTAATCGAAAAGAGTAGCCCATGAAGTGGTGACAGCGGGTTTCCTCTCTCAATATCTGTGTGGTCCTTAACCATATGCCTGACGCCATATAACCGTAAAATAAAAAATGTGTTGAGTGTGTGTTAAATAAAACATTTCCTTCTTGGTACCATATTACACAGAGAAACACTAAACACTAGACCAAATCTTCACTTTGATTCTTTCTTGTTCCAGCCAGTGCACCACGACTGGTATATCAAAGGCCATGGTATGTTCTATCCTGTCTGTGGGATGGTACATATAAAAGATCCCTTGCTACTAATGGAAAAATGTAGCAGGTTTCCTCTCTATGGCTGTGTTAAAATGACTATGTTTGACATCCAGTAGCCGGTGATTAATAAATCAATGTGCTTTAGTGGTGTTGTTAAACGAAACAAGCTTTGTCTGTTTTCACTTTGATTAAAAATAATGTTTTATAGATTTAACTTAAAAGTGACGATTATTTCTTGAATCCTTCATTTATGAAACTTCTTTTTTAAATATTAAAAAATTATTAATTATGATATATTGTATCATATATCAGGGATAGCTCTGGGTGATCAGAACATTTCACCAAATCATCTATTTAACCTTTAAAAATGAGAAAAACCCAGGTATTTTTTAATACAATGACAATTACTACAAGAAATTTAATCTCCAAATCAAAAATAAATTTCGCCAATTGTTTTTAAAATTCGCAATTGGCGAACTTGTCGAGTGCCAGAGTTATCCCTGTGTATTATTACTTAAAGTTGAAGTCTGTCTTCATTCCAGACTGTAAAAACGTTTTAAAGCATGGATCCGGCTGTTGAAAATTGTGATAATGATGGTTTTGCATTACCAGAGCTCACCCTGTACATTGCCAAATTAGACAATTGCTACTTTTTATATAAAGTGGCTACAAAATTTAGTATTTTGCTAATGAAATTTTCTTTAAAGTAGACACTTGTGAATAATTTACAATAAATTATTTCCACTGTGGACCTTTCATTACCCATTTTTCATTTGTTCATTAAA
This sequence comes from Gigantopelta aegis, assembly GCF_016097555.1. Classification (NCBI taxonomy): domain Eukaryota; kingdom Metazoa; phylum Mollusca; class Gastropoda; order Neomphalida; family Peltospiridae; genus Gigantopelta; species Gigantopelta aegis. The sequence goes on from NC_054699.1 coordinate 38,436,280, forward strand.
TGTAGGAAGCCATTTACTTGGATTTTTTTTTCATGAAAAAGAATCATACAGGTTACCTTAATTTGTTTTGTCATAACCCATAAATGGTTTAGGTAATGTTTTATTGTGCGGTGTGTGTTGCGTGTTTTGCAGCTGGTGTGAGGCGGAGAGGTACTTCCTGCAGGCCATGGACAAGGTCCAGGTGGTCAGTATGGACATGCTGGCTGACAAGTGGGAACCCCTGCTCAACAACCTCGGACACACGTATAGGAAACTGAGGTACACCACGACACGACCCACTAACCACAACACGACCCACTAACCAAAACACACACCACTAACCAAAACACACCACTAACCAGTGAGCCCCTGCTCAACAACCTGGGACACGTGTAGGAAACTGAGGTACATCACGACATGATCTACTAACCAAAAAACACCACTAACCAAAATAAACACCACTAACCAAATAAACACCATTAACCAATGTACATTCATTAATGGGACACGTGTAGGAAACTGAGGTACACCAACCAAATAAACACCACTAGCCAAATAAACACCACTAACCAAAATAAACACCAAAATGCCATTAACCAGTTTACGTACATTAATGGGACATGTGTAGGAAACTGAGGTATACTACAACAAGATCCACTAACCAAAATACACACCACTAACCAAAATAAGCACCACTGACCAATGTATTCATTAATGTGACGTGTAGGAAACTGAGGTACACTAATCAAATAAACACCACTAACCAAATAAACACCACTAACCAGTGTACATTCATTTATGGAATACTTGTGTAGGGAAATAAGGTACATTACAGCAATTAGGGGTGGGACGTAACCCAGTGGTAAAGTACTCGTTTGATGTTTGGTTGGTCTAGGATCGATCCCTGTCGGTCGGCCATTTGGGCTATTGCTCGTTCCAGCCAGTGCACCATGACTGTGGCTGTGGTATGTGCTATCCTGTCTGGAACAGTGCATATAAAAGATCCCTTGCTACTAATGGAAAATGTAACAGGTTTCCTCTCTAAGACTATACATCAAACTTACCAAATGTTTGACATCCAATAGCCGATGATTAATAAATCAATATGCTCTAGAGGTGTTGTTAAACAAAACAAACTAACTTTTATTGCAACATAATAAAGATATTTCTTAATGTGATGTTTTAATTTGTGTATAGTTTCCTTTAAAACAGCATATTTTTTAATGCAGTGGTCCACATGATTAAAAGCAACATTTCCAACAAAAGTGGTTGGTCACAAAACCTACCCTAGTGTTTTAAAGTAAGCATCAAAATGATATTTACTAAAGAAATATTTTCCTGAAATACTAACCTTGAGACACAAAATCATTCAACTGCTTAACATACCTGTATTTCTTCTATAGTTGTGAGCACATTTCAATTCAATTATTTAAAAAAAAAACCTGACAGTGGTCGTACTTTGTTTCCAGCCTGTTTGGTTGTAGTTTCTTCATTTTTATTTTGAGTGACGAAATATCAAAATAACCATGTTAGACACCTAAGAGACTTGTTTAAAATGTGCTGCAGTGTTGTTAAAGAAATGATCCCTTGAATTTTCAGAGGGCAAGACATAGCCCAGTGGTAAAGCGCTCGCTTGATGCAAGGTCGGTTTGGGATTGATCCCTGTCAGTGGGCCCATTGGGCCATTTCTCGCTTCAGCCAGTGCACAACGACTGGTACATCAAAGGCCATGGTATGTCTTATCCTGTCTATGATGGTGCATATAAAAAAATCCCTTGCTGCTAATCGAAAAGAGTAGCCCATGAAGTGGCAACAGCGGGTTTCTTCCCTCAATATCTGTGTGGTTCTTCACTATATGTCCGATGCCATATTACCGTAAATAAAATGTGTTGAGTGCGTCGTTAAATAAACCATTTACTTCCTTCCTTTCAATTTTCAGAAAATACGATCAAGCGTTGGAATATCACAAACAAGCTGAGAAGTTGTCACCTCAGAACCCGTCGACATACTCCGCCATTGGATACATCTACGCTTTACAGGGAGACAACTTCCAGGCAGTCGACTACTTTCACAAAGTAAGGGGAAACCTGTATTATGGGACATAACTCTTGCTACATTGTTTTGTTTCCTGTTTATAAGCTTTACAGGGAGATAACTTCCAGGCAGTCGACTACTTTCACAAGGTTGCATAGTACCAAAGAAGAGAGTTCCATGTCAAAGTTCGATGTGTACCGTCAAATATTTACTGAGTAAAAGCAGCTGTGGGTGTGATTGGTAGTAATATGTGACATTGATTATTTGTGCAAATACTATTATCCATTGACAATAAATAAATACACTTTTATTTGTTATACAATTGTTATGCAGTATATACCAGAGGTTGAAACTAATGTGGGGTACCCCCAAAAATGGAACTGCAATTTTCAGCAAAAATGACGGTTGCTATTAAAAACATTAATTAAGTCTCTTAAATGATACGTGATCCCCCCATTTTCTTGCAGGTAGATTAGATGTTAGGTGCCACACTTTTTATTGCTGTACTTCCTGGGTGTGTTGATACGCTGCTTTTATCAGTTTTATTAGTAAACGTTAACATTATCTGCAATAGGAATTGATTTGGTCTATTAGAACCACAAAGTAAGGGGGAAACCCGGATTATGGAACATAACTCTTACTTCATTGTTTTGTTTGCTGTGAAATGTTATATTGTATACTCATTAAAGTAAATTTAGAATGCCCTTGTGGGATATACTAAAAGGCAAAAGTTATTGCGACACACAAAAGACAAAGATAATTGACGATAAGTTTTTACTGCCATGTATGAAACGTTATAACATGGAAGGAGAATTATCCGAAGGTATGGAAAAGAGCAATTGTCCATGAAAAGGGCGCACCTGCCATATGCAAATGAGCCACATCACTAGAGGGGGTCCAGAGTGAAGTTCACACAGTCAGTAGCAAGTGTGTCCACTTTGAGTATTGATACAAGTCTGGCACCGTCGTCTCATTGAGGCCACTAAACGCTGGAGAAAGGGATGGTACCGGCTGTGAGGGTTGCTGACGGGAACCTGTTTCGCAGATGCGTGGTTCGGATCCATGTGTCTTGGCAAGGGGTTGTCATGGGTGGTCGGTTGTTTTGTTGATATCGTTGCCATAAGTGCCATATGGTGTTTCTGTGGACGTTGAATTGACGTGCATGTCACAGTGCAAGGTCCCAGATTCAAGCATCCCTATGACTTGCCATCTGTCATTTTTCCTGAGGCATGACATGTCGAAATTGCATCAAACAGTTCACTAATGGTGTTTTTCTGACTTCTGGACTTCTGAAGGCTACACAGAGTGGCAGTGATTTGCGACTGAATGTCTGGCCTTTTATGGTGAACACTGAACAGGATTTCTCCCGAATATTCTTGCATAAGTTTCTTGCATAAAGCATGTAATCGCTTCAACAACTGCTTGGTTGCATTTCTTTGAGCTGTTTCATGCACATTTTCTCTGGTTTACATCCATAAATCCATTCACAAATTTATTACTCCAAACAATCCATGTCAAATAACTTTTGCCTTTGAGTATAGATTTATGGTAATATTGTCAGCTGCAAGAATAACAATTAAAACAACAAAGCTCGGATGTCCTGATTGGCTATTGTTGTCTCTACAACGGTGGTGGGACTGGCAGGAGACAATATTTCCAACTTTTAGGTAACTGGAAATTGGTCAAGGATCAGTCAGTTGCTGCTAATTGAAAAGAGTGGCTCATTATCTGTGTGGTTCTTAATCATATGTCCAACACAGTAAAACCAGAACAAAAATGTGCTGAGTTTGTATTTAAATAAATCTTTTCTTTCTTTCTTTTCTTTCTTTCTTTTTAGTCCCCTACGGATCCAACGAGAGGGGACTACAGGTTTCATGTCTGTCCATCCGTCTGTCTGTCTGTCCCACATATAGTTTTCTAGATGGGTTTTTTTCACAATGTCTTGAGATATTTAGAAATTTGGTGTACAGCTTTATCATGTACTGTTGCAGATCAAGTTTGACTTTCATGATGATTTACCTATTTGTAACAGAGTTATGACCCTGGAACTTAGGAAATACCAAAAAATATGTTTTCTGGACTCTTTTTTTTCTTTCTACTTCTCAAGATATTGAGTTGAAATAGTGTGTATAGCTTTATCATGTACATTGTACTGTTACAAATAAAGTTTAACGTCATTGGCAATATACCCATTTGTCATAGAGTTATGACCCTTGAATTTATGAGATAAAAAGAAAATTGTTGTGCCCTTGTTGTGCCCGGTAGGAGACAGGTATTGCCTTAATGTATTGCCTTACTGTGTAAAGGTGTTAAAATGTCCCACAGTTATTACTTGATCTTGCCCCTTAGCAGTACTCTCAGAATTCTAGTTCTACCTTCCTTTCTTTCTTTGTGTACAACAGAGATAAAATCCTAATTTTGTGTGTGTTTATGACAGGCCCTTGGAATCCGAAGAGACGATGCTTTCTCTACGACGATGCTCGGCAATGTGATGGAGGCTCTGATGACAGAGATGTTACCCTGTGATGGTCAGTATATTGTTAAAGTTAAACAGGTTTTTGCTTAACAACACCACTAGAGCACATTGATTTATTGACCATCAGCTGTTGGATGTCAAACATTTGGTGATTCTGACATACATGTGTATAGTCTTAGAGGAAACCTGCAACATTTTTCCATTAGTAGCAAGGGATCTTTTATATGCACCATCCCACAGACTGGATAGCACATACCACGACCATTGATATACCAGTCGTGGGGCACTTTCTAGAATGAGAAATACCCCCAATGGGCCCGCCGATGGGGATCGATCCCAGACCAGCCGTGCATCAAGCGATCAGTGCATTGTGTACATCGGCTTAGATCCGATCCGAAAAGTTTTTACATGCTCTTATACCACAGGGGTTTCGAGCATGTCAACCCCGGGTTCGGCCTTTGGAGGCCAGGGGCCCAACTCGGGGCAGAAATTTAATTGGGACAATTTTGACTTTATCCAAAAAAGGAGAGGGGACTTTATAATTTATTTGCGTCATGGCCAAACTAAATATATTAATTATTAATTTATTTATATAATTTTGGATGCCTTTTAAGTTGGGCGTTTCTAAACTGAAAGAAATAACAAAGCTCTTTAGTATTTGGTCGAGGGGGTTCTCCACTAGGAGATTGGGGCACCCGCCACAGGAAGTTTGTTTAGTGGGTGGGGAGAGATATAGGGGTGGCATCAGTCATATCGGGAGCTTCAGTGTGACCGAGACTTGGGGAGGAGCCGAGGGGGAGGGGGGCAGGCCCCTGGACAGACCTAACTCCCCTTACGGCCGAAACCACCTACGCCCTACGGCACCTAACCTATTTTCGGTGGAATACCCCCACCCACCCAAAGCCCCCCCCAGCCAAACCAACTGCCGCGCCCTCCAATCCCGATGCCCCCCAATGTATAGTCCAGCGGAGGGGTCACTAGGAGAGGGACCCAAAAATAGATCATCCGCTGGTGTTTTGAAGAGAAAGTGAGGAGTTGAAAGTTAGCGTCTGGTGAGTCTGGCAGAGTGAAACGTATTCAGATTATTCGGAAGTCCAGAGGCGCCTCTCTGTGAACCAAGAGAAACAAAACATTATGTCATTCAACAGGCGCTGGCACTACTTTAATTTAGAATACTAGAGGATGCAAACGGGGTATAGTACCAGGTTTAACTAGGATAGGAGCAGCGCACCGCTCTATTGATTTCCGATCGGCTTAGAGGCTCTTTATTAACAACAGTAAAACCTCAGAGTTTTAGTGTAAACAGATAATCAATTTGTAATTGTTATGTAATTTTTTACATGTTTATGGTGGGGGGAGGAAGGTCAGTCTGGATAATGTGTACAACTCCAATAATCATCCTTATAAAACTTTAACCTTCAGACTTCAAGGTCAAATGTCAAAGTTGCTTTATAGCTGCTTTGCTCCAGAATTATTTATTACATTTTCCTTTGAACTGTAAACATTATATCCTCAACTATATGTCCATAATTTTTTTTAAAACAAAATGATTTAATTTACTAGTAGAATTTGTTTTGTTTAATTGTAAAATCTTTAGAGAGTGAATAATTGAATTGGGCCTGTTTATTTGAGTTGAATACCCTTAACGTTATGCCAGGGAAATGTTGCCAACAAGTTAGCTGTCTTCGTATAACTCATTAGTCTGAGGGGTGGGACGTAGCCCAGTGGTAAAGTGTTCGCTTGATGCGCATTCGGTCTAGGCTTCCAGCCAGTGCTCCACAACTGGTGTAGCAAAGGAAGTGGTATATACTATCCTGTCTGTGGGATGGTGCATATAAAAGATCCCTTGCTGCTAATTGAAAAGAGTAGCCCATGAAGTGGCGACAGCAGGTTTCCTCCCTCAATAGCTGTGTGGTCCTTAACCATATGTCTGACACCATATAACAGTAAATAAAATGTGTTGAGTGCGTCGTTAAATAAAACACTTCCTTCCTTCTTTAGTCTGATTGACCTATCTACTTGCTGACAGTCATCGTGCCAGATGTTGTGGATTTGCAGATTTCATAAGATTGGTTATAACATGATAGACAGGAATCTAGTCTTACTGAATAAGTCTCTGTTTACGTGGTGTTTAATTTCGACATTCTTAAGATTGGTTATAACATGATAGACAGGAATCTAGTCTTACTGAATAAGTCTCTGTTTACGTGGTGTTCTTAAGATTGGTTATAACATGATAGACAGGAATCTAGTCTTACTGAATAAGTCTCTGTTTACGTGGTGTTTAATTTCGACATTCTTAAGATTGGTTATAACATGATAGACAGGAATCTAGTCTTACTGAATACGTCTCTGTTTACGTGGTGTTTAATTTCGACATTCTTAAGATTGGTTATAACATAATAAGACAGGAATCTATTCTTACTGAATAAGTCTCTGTTTACGTGGTGTTTAATTTCGACATTCTTAAGATTGGTTATAACATGATAAGACAGGAATCTAGTCTTACTGAATAAGTCTCTGTTTACGTGGTGTTTAATTTCGACATTCTTAAGATTGGTTATAACATGATAAGACAGGAATCTAGTCTTACTGAATAAGTCTCTGTTTACGTGGTGTTTAATTTCGACGTTCTTAAGATTGGTTATAACATGATAGACAGGAATCTAGTCTTACTGAATAAGTCTCTGTTTACGTGGTGTTTAATTTCGACGTTCTTAAGATTGGTTATAACATGATAGACAGGAATCTAGTCTTACTGAATAAGTCTCTGTTTACGTGGTGTTTAATTTCGACGTTCTTAAGATTGGTTATAACATGATAGACAGGAATCTAGTCTTACTGAATAAGTCTCTGTTTACGTGGTGTTTAATTTCGACGTTCTTAAGATTGGTTATAACATGATAGACAGGAATCTAGTCTTACTGAATAAGTCTCTGTTTACGTGGTGTTTAATTTCGACATTCTTAAGATTTGTTATAACATGATAGACAGGAATCTAGTCTTACTGAATAAGTCTGTTTACGTGGTGTTTAATTTTGACGTTCTTAAGATTGGTTATAACATGATAGACAGGAATCTAGTCTTACTGAATAAGTCTCTGTTTACGTGGTGTTCTTAAGATTGGTTATAACATGATAGACAGGAATCTAGTCTTACTGAATAAGTCTCTGTTTACGTGGTGTTTAATTTTGACGTTCTTAAGATTGGTTATAACATGATAGACAGGAATCTAGTCTTACTGAATAAGTCTCTGTTTACATGGTGTTTAATTTCGACGTTCTTAAGATTGGTTATAACATGATAGACAGGAATCTAGTCTTACTGAATAAGTCTCTGTTTACGTGGTGTTTAATTTCGACATTCTTAAGATTGGTTATAACATGATAGACAGGAATCTAGTCTTACTGAATAAGTCTCTGTTTACGTGGTGTTTAATTTCGACATTCTTAAAATATCCACTGTTTCCTTTGATGACTATATATCAGAATTACCAAATGTTTGACATCCAATAGCCGATGATTAATTAATCAATGTGCTCTAGTGGTGTTGTTAAACAAAACAAATTTTAAAACTTTTAAGTTGGCTGCTATTGCAACATCCTTTGCATCTAATAGATCCTTTTTGATAGCGTCAAGGTTTACATTTAAATATCTGTTCAGTTCTCACAAAATGTAAGAGTCCTTGATCAATCAAACTTGGTTTATAGTTGAATTTATGAATTTTCATCTCAAAACATGTGGAACCAAATTTTTTTTTTTTGTGTTTTAATTTTTAATCAAAACAGTTTAGCATTCAGCTCAGTATTAAGTATTCACATTTAGATACATTTGTAACAAACTAAGTCCTATTTATCCGTCAACCGCCATTTCTATTGAAAGCAAAGTCATATCTTGTAACTAGCAGGATATGACTTTTGATGTCACTCACTCATGTGACGTCACACACATAGCTACATTACAAAATCGCTCATTTGACCTCCAGGTCATCATACAATGTAGCTGAAATAACAGAAATAATAGCTTTTCGTAGTACTTTTTATGGTCTGCAGGATAAAGATAATAACTAAAGTACTAATCAAAATTATACCCAGGTGATTTTCCAGTCTTATATATTATTTATGAAAATCCCTGGAATGAAAACCATAAAAATGTGTCAGTATTGTCATGACCTGTTACGATATTCAAACAAGCAGTACAAAAAATGACAATAAATGACCTGTTATAGATAGAAACATGAGATGTATTTACAATTTTACTGCAAAACATATGTAATTTGAAACAAACTATAACACCCATGTTGATATTGATAGAAATAATACATGTCCTTTCCAATACAATGAAGTTCAATATACTGCTTTGTCAGATTAAGATTTGAACAAATTATTTATTAGCACATTGATTATATGGATACGACAGAAGTAATTTTGTTGGTAGGAAATTTATATAATTATTTTAGTTACTTGATTTAATATGCTGGACAACGATCAACCTGGGTGTTATAGTCCGTTTCAAATTACATATGTTTTGCAGTAAAATTGTAAATACATCTCATATTTCTGTCTATAACAGGTAATTTATTGTCATTTTTTGTACCGGTTGATTGAATACCATAATTAAGAGGTCATAATAATACTGACACATTTTTATGCTTTTTATTCCAGAGATTTTCATAAATAATATATAAGACTGGAAAATCACCTGGGTATAATTTTTATTAGTACTTTAGTTAATGATGTCAGATATCTGCTATATCCTGTTCATGCCGAATTGGAATTTCCCATTCTTACCTTCAAAGGATAAATCAGATATCCGACATCATTAACTAGTTATTCTTTCTATGTCAATGAAACTTGGTTTATCTCAATGTACATGTATGTTAACATATTTTAAAATTAACTTTATTTTTGTTTATTTTATTATTAAACATGCATTGCAATGGACATCTATGGATGCAACTAAACGACACCAAATTTAAATTTATGGTCGATGAAACATTTAATTCCTCAGAATTCTTATTTAACAACTAAATTTGTGTATGATTTTTTTTTTTTCGACTATCCAGTATGTTCCTGGTCATCCTATAGTTTGTTGTAGTTCAGACGTTATTTTAAACACCAAATAGCTGTGGTGTAAAATATAATCAGGAATCACTAAACAAACATTACTTTCCATTTCTATCCCTCTCCACCCCGACTTCAGTTCGATCTTAGAACTAATCCTACATGTAAGTACAATACATGTATTTGCTATTGCTAATTGATGGGATGTTGTTTTCTGATTTGTTTTACTGTTTACAGGGGGCGAGGATGATGAGCCCCACTTCCAGTGTCAGGACAAACTACAGAGCATCACCGCCAAATTGACCGTAGATCGTTGTGTGGACGGCAGTCCGCTGGAGGTACAGCCACAAGAGTCAAGTGATGGAACGCGGGATAAGAGTAATTCATGTCTGGCGGACACGGACGCCGATGTCAGCAGTATCGGTGACGGAAGCAGTATGGCTATAGAGGAGATTGAAATGGATGGCAGTGACTGAGCCAATCAGATGCATTGATACATAATTATTCTGAAGACTGAGCCAATCAGATGCATTGATATGTAATTGTTGTGGAGTCTGAGCCAATCAGATGCATTGATACATAATTATTGTGCAATCTGAGCCAATCAGATGTATTGATAAATAATTATTCAGCAGTCTGAGTCAATCGGATGCATTGATACATAATTATTGTGCAGACAGAGCCAATCGGATGCACTGATACATTATTATTGTGCAGTTTTAGCCAATCAGATGTATTGATACATAATATTTCTGCAGACTGAGCCAATCAGATGCATCAGAAGAATTATTCTTCAAAGTAAAACCACTCAAATGCATTGATATATAATATCCTCCAGACTGATTCAGTCAGATGCATTGATACATAGTTAATCTTCATTACTTCATTCTGTCTTGCATCAACATGTAACTATTCCTCAAGTAGAGGCATTTGAAAACAGATTTGTAGCAGAAGTATAACAAAATGTAACAGAAATTGGTGTGTGATGAAACCAATGAGATGTTCTAACAGAACGGAACAGAACAGATCTTTATTTCGCTCAAGGCCACCAACCCATAGCATCAGAGGATTGTATACATATAACAAATAAATATATATACATACATCAAGATTGCAAGAGTCCTATCTCTAGTATATAACTGGCATAGGAAGCGGGGGGTGGGGGAGAGAACAAGGGGGGGCATGTGCCTCCCCCACTTTTCAGATATTTTGCTTTATATTTGCTTTATAATAGTGTAAAAGTGTGTAAATATGAAAGTGTGGCCCCCCTCACTTTTTGGCACCTTCCTACACCACTGTATATATATTCATGAACATAAACAGATACACACTGCTGAAGGAAGGTGCGTTGAGCAGCTGTCACATTTCGATGTCCTGATAATGCATTTAAAAAGTTCATAAAACAACAGCTACTCTATGCTACAAAATTAGGATTACTGCCCAAATCAGTTGTTGGAATTAGCTGCTTACAGAAACCAAGCAAGAAGTCATTTGTCACTATTACAGTTATGTCTTCAGGCGCAGATCGAAGAATGTTTGCAGGGGTGTTGGGGTCTACATGCTGGAAGCTGTATATTGATGGTGAATGAACTGTAAAATGAGTGGAACCAAGGCTCATCCTGTTCATTGCCAAATTAACCAACTGCTAAGTTTTATACAAAATGGCTAAAAAAAATTAGTCTTTGGCTAATAAAATATTCCGTAAATTAACCAGTTTTTAATCATTTTAAAGGAAATTGGCTAAACCAAAAAAAAATTCCATTGTGAGCTCTGGGAACCTTTTTGTTTTTCATTGTGAGCAGGAGGGGGTCCGAACCCCATCGACCCCACCCCCCCACCCCATCGACCCCCCCACCCCACACCTCTGACCCGTGCCTGGTCTTTGGTACTAAAAAAAAACCCTCTCACTGAAAGTGAACTGAACTGCCAGCCAGTGATGGTAGGCTGTTTTACCAGACAGTGTCATCCCTCACCGGAGAATAACTTTCATCAGTGTATTATATCTCAAGAGTAATGTGGAAATTATTATTAAAATGGGAGTCAAGGAAATATGCTTATTTTTTTATTGTGGAAGAATGTTGTGTGTGTGTGTGTGTTGTACCGACCTCAATGGTGTCGTGGTTAAGCCATCGGACATGAGGCTTGTAGGTACAGGCTCCCATCCAGAGCAAGTTTTTAACAACTCAGTGGATAGACCACTACACCCTATTGTCTCTCACTAACTACACCCTATTGTCTCTCACTAACTACACCCTATTGTCTCTCACTAACTACACCCTATTGTCTCTCACTAACTACACCCTATTGTCTCTCACTAACTACACCCTATTGTCTCTCACTAACAACTAACCCTCTGTCATAGACAGATAGCTGAGGTGTGTGCCAAGAACATTGTGCTTGAACTGTAATTGGATATAAGTATAAAGATCAAGATGAAATGAAATGTGTGTTGTGTATGTTAATGGTGACACATGTTTAATGCTAAATAGGGATTAAAATATCAACAACAAAGAAAAAAAGTGTTTTGTTTAACGACACCACTCGAACACATTGATTTATTAATCATCAGCTATTGGATATCAAACATTTGGTACTTCTGACATATAATCTTAGAGAGGAAACCTGCTACATGTTTCCTTTAGTAGTAAGGGATCTTTTATATTCACCATTCCACAGACAGGATAGCACATACCATGGCCTTTGATATACCACTCGTGGTGCACTGACTGGAACAAAAAATAGCCCAACTGATGGGGATCAATTCAAAAACCGACCACACATTAAGCGAGTGCTTTATCAGACGTTTGTTGAGGCTTTGCCGAGACAATTATGGATTGACTAGATGAGGTTAATATTTAACGTATTAAGAAATATGAGTAGCGAATTCTGTTTTACCTATAACACTTCTAAAATAACATTTTCAATCGATATTTAGGAGCTGATCACAATTATCAAGTCCTTCCAAAACAGTTACTGGTATAGCAAAGGATATGGTATGTGCTGCTCTATCTTGGAAAGTGTTTATAAAAGATCCCTTGCTGCTAATGGAACAATGTAGCAGGTTTCCTCTCTAAGACTGTTCCACAATTATTAAATGTTTGACATCCAGTAGCTGATGAATAAGTAATCAGTGTGTTCTAGTTGTGTTGAAGAAACTAACAATTAAGATATTCACAATCATCCAAGCACACTGTAATTGTATGGAATGTTTTTTCTCAATATTTTCATTCATTTTGAGGCTAATGTGGAAACAAGACATTGACTTTATTTGTGTATTATAATTATATATGTGTATACACAAATAAAGAGGTATCACAAAATAATTATGACAATACATATATAGAGATATGAATAGATAGATACATGCATACATGTACATACATTATAAATAGACAAGACTGACAGATGGATAGATATAGTATTTATATAACTGTCATGATTTCATCATCGAGAGAGGGAGAGAGAGTGTGTGTCAGGGGGAGGGAGGGAGAGAGAGAGAGAGAGAGAGTGAGAGAGAGTGAGAGAGTGAGTGAGTGAGTGAGTGAGTGAGTGAGTGAGTGAGTGAGTGAGTGAGTGAGTGAGTGCGCGTGCGTGCGTACATACATTAGCTGTAAATTAACGATTCTGGACCTGACATCAATTTTCTATGTGGCAATAAATTTTGGTGGGTTTTTTGTTCGAGTTTTGTCTTTTATCCCACTGGCCCCTATACTTTTACTCCTTCGAATTCCATCTCATTCCTTCCCGATCTGACAACTACTCTTATTTTTCAACTTCTTTCGCTGTCTGCCTCCACATCCGTCCTTGTCTGTCCAGCCAATGATTAATAAATCAATGTGCTCTAGTGGTGTCGTTAAACAAAAGTTTTAAAAGGACAAACCAAGCAAAAAAACCCCATAAAATTACAAATGTAATTACAACGTGCAACCCCCTCCCCCCACACACACACACATACACATCAAAAAGAAAAAAAGGTAAGAAATTTGTCAGATGAAGAATAGATAAGATTGATTAATCAATGGATGTCAAACATTTGGTAATTCTGACTCGTCATTAGAGGAAACCAGCGACATCCTTCCTAATGCAGAAGGGGATCTTTTATATGCGCTTTCCTACAGACACGATATCACATACCACTGTGGTGCACTGGTTGGAACGAGAAATAACCCAATGGGTCCACCGACGGAGATCCATCCCACACCGACCGCGCATCAAACGAACGCTTTACCACTGGGACACGTCCCGCCCTTGTCAGATAAAAGACAATTTGACATATATATTTTAATTGAGAAATTTTCAGTACGTCGCTAATCATTAATTTACCATTTTATAAAATTAGTTTACCAAGTCATTTATAAGCTGGGTTTTTTATGTTATAATTTTTTGTCCGGCACGGTGGGAGCAAGTAGATCGAACTGACTGATCGAGGGTGCCATGCCAATATGTGTACTAACATCTTGTTTTTGTTTCCAAAGCTGTAATTTCATGACATTTGCCTTTCTTTGGTTAAAGAAAGAATAGTTTAAAAATAACATATGCTTACATTTTATGCAATTACTCCACAATATACGTTAAATATATGTTGAAGTTTAATCCATGATTGATTATGTATATTTGCTGAATACCCGCTACACTATTGAGTCCCTATCCAATAAATGTAAATACAAGTCTGACCAAGGCGTCAGTTCTACCCGAATGTATTCAGAAGTTCTGCACACGGCGTAAGTGTGAGTAAAGAAAAGAAGATGGCTCTAAAAGTCTATCCCGTATACGTGTTTATGAACTAGTATAATATACTACTCAAAAGAATTTAAGGGTCAAAAATGTATAAACAAATAAGTTTCAGAGTATTAGATTGATGATGTAAACTACACCAAATTTTTTATTTATTGTTCCATATTTACAAAAAAACACAAATAAACGTCACTGTATACAAGAAAGTCACATGACATGCTGTCAAAGTTGAAGGTTGTCAAACATGGATTTTACACATTAGAACATTCGTTTAATAGTGTGTGAATCCACCGCTGGCGCGAATACACTCGACACATCGTTGCCTCATGCTGTTGATCAGACGTCTGAAGAACTCTTGGGGAATGGCCTGCCACTCTGCCATAAGAAGTTGACCCAGATCATGAAGGTTGGCCGGAGGGGCATGGTTATCCCAAACTCTCCTGCCTAATTCGTCCCAGGCGTTCTCTATTGGGGCCAAGTCAGGCGAATATGCTGGCCAATCCATCCTGGCGATACCTTGTTGTCTGAGAAAGTCCGTTACCACCCTGGCGTGGTGGGGTCTGGCATTGTCATCCTGCAGAACTGCCCCGCCGCCAATCTGCTGAAGGCCTGGGAGAACCAATGGCCGGATAATCTCATTCAGATAGCGGATTCCATTCAGATTGCCATCCACCACATAGAGGGGGGTCCTGTGGTGGATAGAGATGCCGCCCCACACCATGACGATGCCACCACCGAACCGGTGACGTTGTCTAACGTTAACGTCAGCGAAGCGCTCCCCAGGACGTCTGTAGACACGAACCCGACCGTCGTTGAAGTGGAGACTAAACCTGGACTCATCAGTGAACATCACTCGACCCCACTGAACACGTTGCCACCGCAGATGAAGCGTGCACCAGTGACGTCTGGCCGTTCTGTGACGTGGTAGGAGTGGTGGTCGAACAGCCTGGCGACGGCAGCGTAGATTATTGGCTCTCAGACGATTGCGTATGGTTTGATCAGACACTCGAGTTCCAGTCGCAGTCCGCAGACTGTCACGTAATCGGCGTGCAGTGGTTGTGCGTTGACGTAGAGCCATATTGGTGATGTAGCGGTCCTCTCTATGTGGAGTGCTTCGGGGTCTTCCCGAACGTGGACGATTTCGAACAGAATTCGTTGCTTGGTACCGTTGCCACAGTCGGCCAACGACACTCTGACTGACACCAAGTCTCAGAGTCTGGGGACCGTCTAAATAGACATCTGCCAATCAGGAACCACAGGTACAGGCCACGGAAAGAAAAGACCAATTAACTAAGAAAACACTCCGATTATTATTTCAGTACGTGGGTTTATTTATGTACAAACCATAATACAATTATTTCAACACTTTGACAATGGTGGTTTATTTTGTATTAAAAGTAATATATAATTGTTGCTGGCTTACTGGGATGACTATTATTACAGAATATTGCGATGCATCCGCAAAAATCAGGTATGTTTTGTTTCTTCAGTTCGAAGACTAATTCCTGACGTAACACGTTAGGTATTACGTAACCACCAGCTCGCCAGAGGGCGTATTCACTGGGATGGTACAAAATGGCTTGCCTGAAGTGTGGTCTCTAGGATCGATCCCCGTCGGTGAGACCATTGGGCTATTTCTGGCTCTCGCCAGTGCACCACGACTAGTATATCAAAGGCCGTGATATGTGCTATCATGTCTATGGGATGAAACATAAAAGATCCCTTGTTACTAATGGCAACATGTATCGGGTTTGCTCTCTAAGACTATATTATGTCAAATTAATAAATATTTGATATCCAATAGCATATTAATAAATCAACGTGCTCTAGTGGTGTCGTTAAAAAAAGCAAACATTAACTTTTCTATAAATCCAGAGATAAGCATAGTGCCATGCATTATATAATGTCCCTTTTTTTTTTTCTTTTTTTTTTAAAGAAGTAATAACAGCATTGAAGTTTTTAATTGGATTTTAACAAACTTATAAATGTCTATCCTTTTTACTAAAATTAAAATCAAAGATCTTTGTCTAAAACGATTCACTTAAAAAACAAAACCCACAATACAAAGTTAAAACTCGACGTTTCGTCTGTACAATACAGACTTTTTCAAGAGTATGAGGAGAAACAGAAAACGTTTTACAAAAATCAATGTAAGAAATGTAACTTAATTTAACCTTGCTATTTTGATATTACTAACAAACGTAGCATGAAGTGAACATTTTGGTAAAATACTAATTAATAAAAATCTTTGCACTATAGCGTGTATGCTAAACACGCAAAGGAATCTGACTAAAACTTTTAACTTTACTTTCCGCTGTATTGACGATCTTATATCATTCAATAATAGCAGGATTACAGACTACATTTTATTGATTTACTCACAAGAGGTATAAATAGAAGCATCATCTGAAGGTATTTATTGATTTACTCACAAGAGTTACAAATAGAAGCATCATCTGAAGGTATTTACTGATTTACTCACAAGAGTTACAAATAGAAGCATCATCTGAAGGTATTTATTGATTGACCCACAAGAGTTACAAATAGAAGCATCATCTGAAGGTATTAGATCAATCTCCTACCCCGATCTATGCATAAAGATTCAAATCGACACTGGTCTCCGAGCTAAGCTGTATGACAAAAGGGATGACTTCAGTTTCTCTTATATGTCAAACAAAATACCTTCTGCTCCAGGTTTTGGTGTCTACACATCACAAGTCCCAAGATACCTTATGCCATGCTCATTGTATGCAGATTTTAAACAACACCATATCATTCAGGTTGTTCCAACAGGGTTATGATGTCCAGGGACTCCTGAGGGCATTAAAAACGTTTAATGGTAGACATTTGGAGGCCCATATCTAGTTATCTACTAAATACGATACATCACTGGCCAAAATTATAGCCAGTGCTAGTCCATATTTTGAACTTCTATAAATTATATGCTTTTTCATCCCTTTAGTGAAACTCTTGCACACATATTTGTTCATCGTTTTAGATGAAGTGACGGACTTGACATCTGTGGTGGTAGTACTCATGAAGTGTGCCACCGGTGGGGCAGGATATACCCATCTTTCGTAAACACCTGATATCATCACTCTTACAACAGTGATTCGTGAGTGCATGCCATCACAACTGTACTTATTCAGACGAGCTCTGTCCTGTACTAGTTTTGATTTAATAAACTAGTTAGGAGTGGCAGTCCTCTTTTGGCGATGTAATAGGGATGAAATCTCCAGTAAACGATCTCCTCGGATGTGACTGTCCTCCTATAGACGAGGCACTGCACTGTTGGTACAGAGATTGACCCCAGGTGCTTTAGATTTGAATTGGAAGATGGTATCGTGACACTTTCTGTTCGTCGGCAGTTGCTATCAGATAGCTTTCTAACTCGTAAACTGCACAACATGGGCAACAAAATGACGTCCATGTAAAACGAAGAACTTGAAAGGTTGTCCTGATTTTTAGTAAATAAGGGGTGGAAGAACCCAGTGGACGTAAAGGAGCTGGATATGCAGTGGACAAATATGGTTTTGACAACTATTTATGATGTGTCATTCTGATGAAAACAGTTTGCATCTTGATGACCGTTGACCTCATATCCGACCATCAAGGTCAGCTAAAGGACGTTTTTCAGATAACCCTTTGCACTTTAGCATTGGTAGATGATGATATTTACCAAATGGAACATGATTGTTGCAAGTTTTGTGGTGTTTTTTACTTTTTACCAAACGTCTAATAATTTTGCATTACGGTCAAAAGTTCATATGACATGTAAGGGGTTAATATGTTACCTTTTTCAAAGATTATGATTTGAAAAACGTACGTCGGCTGTCTTCTTGCAAAAAAAAGAGAGCAAAATAAACAATGGCTATCTTTATTCTGAATTATTGAGAGTCCATTACCATTTGGGGGGGGGGGGGGGGGAGAGTCGTAATTTAAAGGCAACACCCTCATGACGTCATAATTTGACCTCTGCTGACCTTGAAAATTATCCAATCTACAACGTCTTTATTTTATTTTATAGGGAATACTATGTTGGTGTGTAAAATGCTATGATATATTGATATCTCGTCAAGATATGTCAAATTTAATTTGCCCTACCCCTAATTTTTTATCACTTTTTCACCATGTTAATTTGGTACATTTCTCACTTATTTCCAGGAATCAGAATGTCTACCCTGATTTTTATGATCAATCGAACGCTTTACCGCTGGGCTACAGCCCGCCCCAAACTGTAGGGATATTCACCGATACACCTCGTAAAGGGTGGGTACAACTATTACATATTATGTGGTACACGTGTCAATGGACAAGTGATCATCTGTCTTAGATACATCTTGAAACCTTCGTTGTGGGACTTCACACAGATGAAGGAAGGAAGGAAATGTTTTATTTAACGACGCACTCAACACATTTTATTTACGGTTATATGGAGTCAGACATATTGTTAAGGACCACACAGATTTTGAGAGAGGAAACCCGCGTCGCCACCACATTAGCCACTCCCCCCGATCAGCAGCAAAATATCTTTTATATGCATCATCACAGACAGGATAACACATACCACGGCCTTTGATATACCAGTCGTGGTGCACTGGCTGGAGCGAGAAATAAACCAATGGGCACACCGACGGGGATCGATCCCAGACCGACCGCGCATCAAGCGAACGCTTTACCCATGGGCTACATCTCGTCCCTCACACAGATGAAAGGCTAATAGATTTTCCTGTTGCTTATATTGAATCACTTTATTTGTTCCCTAACGGTCCAACCGGAGGCGACTATAGGTTTCATCTGTCTGTCCATCTGTCCGTCCACCTATCCCACATGTTTTCCGGATTTTGTTTGTTTGTTTTGTTTTGTTTTATTTTGCTTTATTTTGTGCTTTTTTTCCTTTTTTTTTGACCTGAAATTTTGTATATATCTTTATCATGTATTTAACCGACCTCGGTGGCGTCGTGGCAGGCCATCGGTCTACAGGCTGGTAGGTACTGGGTTCGGATCCCAGTCGAGGCATGGGATTTTTAATCCAGATACCGACTCCAAACCCTGAGTGAGTTTTCCGCAAGGCTCAATGGGTAGGTGTAAACCACTTGCACCGACCAGTGATCCATAACTGGTTCAACAAAGGCCATGGTTTGTGCTATCCTGCCTGTGGGAAGCACAAATAAAAGATCCCTTGCTGCTAATCGGAAGAGTAGCCCATGTAGTGGCGACAGCGGGTTTCCTCTCAAAATCTGTGTGGTCCTTAACCATATGTCTGACGCCATATAACCGTAAATAAAATGTGTTGAGTGCGTCGTTAAATAAAACATTTCTTTCTTTCTTTTTATCATGTATTGTTACAGATCAACTTTAACTTTCATGGCAATTAACCCATTTTTGATGGAGTTATGGCCCTTGAACTTAGGAGATATGAAAATTTGTTTTCAGGACTTTTGTTTTGCAAAACCTAAAAATACTGAGCTGAAAATTTGTATATAGCTTTATCTTGTACTGATCAAGTTTAACTTTCATGGTGATTTACCCACCTTACACAGAGGTTTGGCTCTTGAATTTAAGATATACGAAAAATTGTTGGGTCAGATAGGGGACATGTATTGCTTTAGCAGTACTCTCAAAATTATTGTTATTTGTTGTTATACTATAGTTTATACGTTGAAGTGCTTAATTTGCTCAAAGAAATCCTTTCCCGTGTTTCGGTGACTGCCAACAAAGACATCTTTGGTCGCTCTACCCATCGTTTTTGCTCGAAATACATCCAGAAGAGTTAAAAGCTTGTTTTGTTTAACGACACCACTAGATCACATTGATTTATTAATCATTGGCTATTTAATGTCAAACATTTGGTAATTCTGACACGTAGTCATCAGAATTACATGTTTCCTAATGCAGCAAGGGATCTTTTATATGCACTTTCCCACAGACAGGAAAGCACATAACACGACCTTTGACCAGTTGTGGTGCACTGGTTGGAACTAGAAAACCCCCAATCAGCTGAATGGATCTACCGAGGTGCAAGCACCTCAAGCGAGCACCCAACCGACTGAACTTAACCCCCACCCAGAAGAGAGAATAAGCAACTGGCATTGTCTTCTGTGGCATAGAGAATAATACACGAGTGGCCGTTAAATACCATTTATGTTACAACGGCCTTTGATATACCAGTCATGGCACACTGGCTGGAACGAGAAAATATTGAGCAATATTCCTTCTGCGTCTGCTTTTGGTGTCTATATTTTGCATCTTCTGAGATACCTCAGGCACGGCGGAAGCAACTAGATATTTGGGGGTGGGGGGGGGGGGGGGGGGGGGCTAACTGAGATCGAGGGTAAACTAGAAAACTAGATATCGTGAAATGCAATTCCCTGCATTCTACAAGTAAAATTCATCTCTGCCTTAATTCATAATTGGGGGGGGGGGGGGGGGGGGGGGGATCCCCATAGAACCCCTCCCCCTGCTCCGCCGTGCCTGTACCTTAAGGCATGCTAACCATATGCCGATTTTAAAGACACACATTTCGTTCTGGTAAAGAACTTGTTAGATTTGGGTTCTAACATTCACGGACTACTGAAAGCCTTCAGCAAATGTTATGTTTGACACTCCGAGGCCATTTCACGACATGGTGCATTACAAAATGAGTCTTTTTTAAAAATTATAAAATGGGTAGTTTATTACAAAATGGGCCCCAACACGTGACTGAATTCATGTCTAATGAAATACCCTATGTTACCCTATGTTGCCCTTGTATATGCCTTGTCATCTTTTGGGTGAAGGTCTTGTAGAACTATGGACTTGTTGTCTGTATATGCTGTGCTCATGACGGGTGCCACAGGCATGGAAGGATATATTCGACTTTCGCGAATATGATCACTGTTTTACAGTGATTCATGAGTGCATGCTATCACAACTGTATATATGCCATTGACAACTATCCTGTGCTAGTTTGAGTTCTCTAAGCTAGGCTTGGGGTTGGCAGTCCTCTTTACAGGCGGTGCAGGAGTGATGAAAGATTATGTTAGAATCTTCTAGGAGAATGGCGGTCCTGCGAAGGTCGTGCACCTAATAGTGGATCATGAAAGCAATCACGACTTTGCCTTGTACAGTGATACGAGTTTGATATCGGAATACGGTCATTTTCATTCGAGTCGTAATTTGTTAGTAGTCCAGAAACACTCGTGCCATTCCTCCAGCACCGTCTCGTCCATTGTTTTGTCAATCGCAGGTGGTGGGACGTGGTCCAGTGGCAAAGCACTCGCCCGATGCGCAGTCTGTCTAGAATTATCCTCGTTGGTGGGCCCATCGCGGGGTGGGGGGGGGGGGGGGGGGGGGGGGGGGGGGGGTGGGGGGGGGGGTGGGGGGGGGTGGTGGGTGGGTGTGGGGGTGGTGGGGTGGGGAGAGTTTACAGTGTAAAAAAATAGTGGTACGGCTTGAGATTGCCAGACTCTCCTTTGAAATTCACCTGTGAAGGACATTTTCACATACAACAAAGATAACCCACAAAAAGAAAGTGGTACGGCAATGGTCGTAACCGGCCGTACCGTCTGCGCCGCCCCTGCATCGGGCTATTTCTTGTTCCAGCCAGGGCACAACGACTGCTATATCCTGTTTCCTGTCTGTGGGATGGTTCATATAAAAGATCCCTTGCTACTAAAGGAAAAAGGTAGCAGGTTTCTCTCAAAGACTGTATGTCCAAAATTACCAAATAAAAAACAATTACCAAATATTTGACATTCAATAGCCGATGATTAATAAATCAATGTGCTCTAGTGGTGTCGTTTAACTTTTATATGAATGGTCAGTACTGACTTTCCCTCTCTTGATCAACTCAGTAGCCCCCGGTTGTGACATCTCAGAGGCAGATCTAGGAGGGCCCCAGGCGCCCGACCATCAATAAATTTTGCGATAGTTATAAATTTATTAATATATTAACTTTCATTTTTTACAATCCCCTCCAAACCTCCACAAAAGTTCCCTTGGCATTCCTTCTCATGTCACTGCCACCCCCCCCCCCCGAAAATGAATATTCTGGATCCGCCACTGCATCTCAACAATATTAGTAGTAGCGATAATGGAGAAGTAGGTCAGTTCAACTTATTTTCTTGCTTATATCCAATTACGGTTCAAGCAAGCTGTCCTGGGCACATACCTCAGCTATCTAGGCTGTCTGTTTAGGACAGCGGGTTAGTTGTTAATTGTTAGTGGTTACTGAGAGAGAAGAGGGTGTAGTAGTTCTACACCTTACCCATTTGAGTCATTGAAAGGGGTGGGGGGTAGGGGGGGGGGGGGGGGGGTGGCACCTAACGGCAAATGGTGTCCCAAGCAATCGCTATCACTGAGCTACGTAATGCCTCTGGTGTAGACAAAGTAATAATCTTTCTTATCCGTTAGTCTCACCAAGGAAAACTGCTATGTATGGATGTACGAATGTCTATATACTGTATACTGTATATATATCGAGGTTGAATGTTATATATACATAGATATTAACGCACTGGATCAGGGCATAATTAAATAATTTCTGGATGGGAGTCGGTATCGGGCTACGAACACAGTACCTACCAGCCTTACGTCCGATGGCTTAACCACGACACCGCCGATGCTGGTAATGACCGCAAACTCTGGATAGTCCTTTTAACACAAGAATCAGTGTCAAAAGCAAAAGTATATAAAGACTGAGTCATCGCAAAATTGTAGATTACACTCACGTCACTAAGACTTATACACCTGTGGTAAAGACAAACATGTTTTATCTGTAGCTACATTTCAAACTGTGATACCTATGGTCTATTTAGAAGAAATCAAAATAATATCTGAATAATAATTTAAACAAACCTCAACCCCTCCCCACCACTGAAAACTCTGCCAGAAAAACGGCTCATTTTTCTCCGTCTGTTTCTCTCTCCTCTTTATCTGTCTCTTTCTCCTCAATATGTAGATCAGGCTGTGCAAGACTGCCCCAGGGAATCCCAGTACCAAATTTTAAAACAATCCGATTGCAAGCTTGGGAGAAGATGGACTTTCAAATTTCAATTACAAGAACATTAAATAAACATTCCAAAATTCTAATATATATATATATATATATATATATATATATATATATATATATATATATGATGCACGGTCGGTCGGTCGGAGATCGATCCAGGCCGGTGGATCCATTGGGCTATTTCTCATTCCAGCCAGTGCTCCTCAACTGGTGTAACAAAAGCCGTGGTATGTACTATCCTGTCTGTGGGATGGTGCATATAATCGAAAAGAGTAGCCCATGAAGTGGCGACAGCGGCTTTCCTCTCTAATATCTGTGTGGTCCTTAACCATATGTCTGACGCAAAATAACCGTAAATAAAATGTGTTGAGTGCGTCGTTAAATAAAACATTTCCTTCCGACTATTCCTGCGAATACTTAAACTAAGTTTCCGTTCAAAACTCTTGGAGAAGATAGACTTTACATCTTCAATGCTAACTTACATTTCTATTTAAAATATTTAAATTTAATTTAAAAAAAAGTTTTACAAATGCAAAGTTTCGAAAATATTTCTCGATTTGTTTGTGAAGAATGCCCCAGAGAATCATAATATCAAGTCTGAGAACTATCCGATCAAAACATATTTTCAATTTATATTTTAAAAACATTTAACAGAAATTCAAAAGGTTTTTAAATATCTATATACTAGTTTGTGAAGATTACCCTAAGAATATCTATACTGTTTTAAATTTCTATTTAAAATGTTTAAATGTAAAATCCAGTTTTTCAAAACATCTCAGATTGTAAAGATTACTTCACAGGAAATGTTTTATTTAACGACACACATCACATTTTATTTACGGTTATATGGCGTCGGACAGATGGTTAAGAACCACACAGATATTGAGAGATGAAACCCGCTGTCGCCACTTCATGGGCTACAATTTTCGTTTAGCAGCAAGGGATCTTTTATATACACCATCCCACAGACAGGATAGTACATACCTCGGCCTTTGTTACACCAGTTGTGGAGCACTGGCGGGAACGAGAAATAGCTCAATGGATCCACCGACGGGGATCGATCCTAGACCAGCGAACGCTTTACATCCCACCCCACCTGCTTCAGAGAATCATAGAACCAAGTTTCAGAACTATCCGATCAAAACTCTAGAAGATAAAAATTTGAATAAAAATTCAATTGTATCTCTCTATTAGTTTGTGGAGGGTGCCCCAGAGTATCATTGTATCAAGTTTCAGAACAATTCAATCAAAACTGTAGAAGACAGACTTCAAAGGAAAGGTTGACGGACGCACGGATAAATCGGTATTAGAAAAAGCTCCGCTGGCGAACGTCATAGCGGATCTAAAAAGCTAAATGTAAACTGATAAAATGGGCATTCCGATAAAAGGTTACGAGTTACAGAGGCGGATCTAAGGGTGGGGGGGGGGGGGGGAGAGGAGTTATAATTTTATTATATATCAATTTTAATTTTTTTACGATCCCACTCCAAACCTCCCTTGGCATTCCACCTCATGTCACTGCCCCCCCTAAATGGATTTTCTGGATCCGCCACTGAGTTTACCCTCAGCGACATCCTCAAAAAGTTCTTCTCAAATCTGTTTTCCTTAAAAAAAAAAAAAAAAAAAAAAAAAAAAAAAAAAAGCACTTACTAATATTTATAAAACAAGAGAGCAAACAAAGTGTCAATTAAATTGTGTTTCATCAAAACTATCTGATCGTGGTGGACGGTTGACATTTTTTCTTTCGTGGTAACCTTACTCCTCGCCCGAGCGAGACCGCCGCCATAGTTGCTAGACTACTGCACGAGCGAGCGTGCCTAGTTCGCGTGCAGCCTGCAGACGACAGCCCGCGATAACCTCATTAAGGGTGGAGCGCTGATTTTCGTCCGTCGCTAGTTTACCTACCCGCGCCATGTCGGCTGCTGTAGATGAAATGTAAAACCGGCAACATGTATTATCACGATTTCGTATTTCCTCACCAGGGAAGAAGAGAGAAGACGAGTTTGTTTTGGCCCCACTTTCGTCCCTCTTCATATAGGTTCTGTACACTGATTTCCAGACGAAAGTAGGCACGCTCCGGAGAGGGGTCAGTAGGTATGTGAGAGTGGGAAAAGAAGACTTCGTCTTGCCTGGTGTGTGTGGGAGTACAATACTTAGACACAGTCTCTGGGTAGGTTTTGGCGATAGCAGGACCGTAGGTCTAAACTAGCAGAAGACACAAACAGAAGAAACAAAATTCATATTATTAGAAATGCCTGTTTAACCGTTTAAGGAGTTTTAGACTATTAACTACTCAGTTGCCCCTCTCCCCCCCCCCCCCCCCCCCCCCCCGCTCCAAACAAAAAATCCTAGCTACGGCCCTGACAATGTTATTAGTCCTTTTGTCTGTCCGTCAGTCTGTCCCCCCATATAGTTTTCTGGATTTCTTTCCCTTTTTTTTTTCTTCTTTGTTTTTTCTTCTTTTTCTTTAACAATGCTTCGAGATATTCAGCTGGATTTTTGTCTATATAGCGTTATCATGCACTGTTATATACACGTTTGACATTCATGACGATTTGGGATCGATCCCCGTCGGTGGGCCCATTGGGCTATTTCTCGCTCCAGCCAGTGCACCACGACTGGTACATCAAATATCGTGGTATGTGTTATCCTGTCTATGGGATGGTGCATATAAAATATCAATTGCTGCTAATCGAAAAGAGTAGCCCATGAAGTGGCGTCAGCGGGTTTCCTCTCTCAATATATGTGTGGTCCAAAACCATATATCTGACGCCATATAACCGTAAAATAAAATGTGTTGAGTGCGTCGTTAAATAAAAAAAAAAATGTTCTTCTTCCATCGATAAATAAGTGTAAGTTCAGCCAGCTTTTTGCTAAAGTTCGCTAGACTAATTTTTACACTACATGTTAAACCGAATGACCACTCCGAGAACCAGTCTAAATAGTTGCATCACTCGCTGTTACTGAACTCTGATTTGAAAAACCGTAATCGACCGATGTGATCCGAATGAGTTTCGAGAATGTTGTTGGTAGATAATTCTTCCATTATTGGTGTGGGCACCAATGTAAAATGGCCGCGTCCACGATGTCGGTACAAACGTAGTAATGTTTGAAAATATTTTTAAGTTCTTCAATTAAAAT
Source organism: Gigantopelta aegis (assembly GCF_016097555.1). Lineage (NCBI taxonomy): Eukaryota > Metazoa > Mollusca > Gastropoda > Neomphalida > Peltospiridae > Gigantopelta > Gigantopelta aegis. Next base: position 38,462,701 of record NC_054699.1, read on the forward strand.
GCGGAAAACGCATGACAAACGCGAATCAAGAATTCTGGGATATACTGGAAACAGTTTAAAAAAAAAAAATGGAAAGCAAAAGCTGCTTCTGAAACGGATTATGGAAAAGCATTTTGTGCGTTTTGAGCGGCAATTGTTTGAATTGCGAGCTAGAAAACATTTTGATATAATTCCATTTTAGAATTACTGTTTTGTAATAGGCGTCTGGATTGGTTAAAACGTTATCACGTAATCTCAAAAACCAACGTTCATTCTTCCATGAACGCGAAAACTGCACTTTTTCGGTAAACAAATAAAAACAGAATGTTATTACCGTAACTACTTTTTATCAATTACGTCAACAACGGAATCCCCGAGGATTCCATCGTTTCTATTTTTATCCCAATATCGTCTGCACTGACTGACGGTGAGAATTCAGGCTTTAAACGACTCCGGTTTTGATCTGAGATACATAATGTATATAACAGGCTACAAAAACGAAGCTTCTATTAAAAGTTATAGCAGAGAATGCTCAACAAATCAAAAGAGAGACATGAGCGCATTTGACAAAAACACCAAATCGACAACTTACACGCGCGAAAACACATACGCCTTCGTGTACAATTACGCGACCTGTCCTTTCCGAGAATAATATCACACAATCACAAACTTCCTCTGAAATCCACACACACAGTAACACTGAAGCCACTTTATCCCTTTTAAGTCAGTGTTCACATTCACTTTTCACTAATTCAACTTTAATTAAAATTTATAAAAGCTTATGTAAATCACTATAATGAATCGGAGATTTGACGGAAAAACGAATGTAACTTTCTAGGGAAATTTTTGTATTGTAAAGCATTGTGGAATAGAGTTCGATTGGGTTTTGTAATATAGTTTTGTATAATGGCAATATTAATGCATTTGGAATTATAAGAATTGAACGTTATATTTTTGACGTTCATGCGATGGACCGGCCTCGGTGGCGTCGTGTCAGGCCATCGGTCTACAGGCTGGTAGGTACTGGGTTCGGATCCCAGTCGAGGCATGGGATTTTTAATCCAGATACCGACTCCAAACCCTGAGTGAGTGCTCCGCAAGGCTCAATGGGTAGGTGTAAACCACTTGCACCGACCAGTGATCCATAACTGGTTCAACAAAGGCCATGGTTTGTGCTATCCTGCCTGTGGGAAGCGCAAATAAAAGATCCCTTGCTGCTAATCGGAAGAGTAGCCCATGTAGTGGCGACAGCGGGTTTCCTCTCAGAATCTGTGTGGTCCTTAACCATATGTCTGACGCCATATAACCGTAAATAAAATGTGTTGAGTGCGTCGTTAAATAAAACACTTCTTTCTTTTCATGCGATGATAAAAACCAAAACGGTTTTACACACTTATGTATGAACGGCTTCGCTGAAATATTAGGACAACTGAAAAAACATTGCATATGCATACACTGATGTTCTGGTATTAAAACATATGTGTAATAATAAATATTTCCATTTTGTGTTTCTAAAACAGCTGGCTAATCGTTTGAACTGGTCTCAAGATATATCAGTATACGAGTTCTTGTATATATGGGCTTATGGCCTTACATACAATAAAAAATTGATTGATTAATTGATATTCTAAACCTGAACCATATTTAATATGCAATTGTAGTGATTTATAAAGCCTATATGTGTTGAAACACGTTACACTGGCTGGCAGTAAATTGAGGATAGTCCTTTTAAGGAAAACATGTCCTGCCAAGTACCTGTGCATGATGGTGGATGAGAAGTATGAGGATGTTTAGTGTCAGGATTCGACATCAATATGTTATCAGCACACCTCCAAAAATCTTCATTTCTTATATCGGCCTCCTCTTAATTAGACTGCATTTGTGGAATGCCAAGAATACATATTGATCTTAGCTGAGCAGTTTTGTTACTTCCACAATCACTCTGTCTAATAAACAAACAATGTCTTGTTCCAGAAGAACCTTTTTGTTTTACTGTTGCTGATAAATATTTCTATCTTCTGCAAACAAGACAGTAAAGATAAATAACATAACAATGGATAGTGTCTTTATTATGTACCTTCTCGCTGTCAGTTGCTAAAAAGGTTCCACCAGCAAGATTTATGTCATGGAAATGAACCTGTTCCATTAAGCATGTTTGCAAAAAATGGAAAGACTATCAGCAAGATCTCAGTGTTTATCACATCTGAAAGAACTCTGTGGTTGGGACAAAGCGGCACCTCTCACACAGTGTGATACAGTGTTATCTGAAAAACATGTCTATATGTAGTCAAATGATGACTAATACTTCACAAATTGTCACATAAGAACCATTTCAACAGGCTGCCAAAAGGTTTTTCAAACTTATAAAATGTAGTGCTCACTCTTAAAAGCAGTAACCCTGTTCAACAAATACATGTGGTGTCCGACAGAATCAAGGGACAGACACCGAGAACAGGCATCTTGTGCAACAAAATTTGCATTCCAGCAAACTGGACATGATTTCTCAGCAACAGTGAAAATAAAGCCAGCCTAGCAAAGGTCTTTACTTTGTACATGTCTAACAATATGCTACTCTTACAACAAGACCAGACATTGTTTAATAGAGGTGGTGGATGTGATAAACACTGTTCACGTTAACACCAACAAAAGGCAACATGTGTTCCTGACATTCCACATATGAAGTCGAATCACGAGAAGGTTCATGTAAGAGAATCGTAATGCATACCATCGATGCTTCTGGGAGGACTGCTGACAACAGAGCAATGTCCTGTTCTGATGCCGATGTCCTTGTTCTCATCCAACATGGTGCAGTGATACTTTCTTCTTAACGGGCCATGCTGGTAAGCATGCCAGTACTACAAGGTCTATCCCCGTTCATGTGATACTGTATCATTTGACACTTCACCAGAGTTTACACTGTCAACTTTGGAAACAACATCGATACTGTCGGGACAGTAGGCCTACTTTGTACGCACCCTCCATAGTCTGCCGAGGTCCATCCGTGGATGTGTAAAAAAAAATAAAAAAAATAGTCCGACAATGTGACAATTTTACTTCCCAGAATGCAGGAAAATTCATCTCCTGCATTCTAGATTTAAAAATATTTCGGGGGGGGGGGGGGGGGGGGCATGCCCCCCGGACCCCCTAGTAACTCCAGCACTTTGGGCCGTTGATTACGCACCACCACCGCCCATATAAATTTCTGCGTACGGGCCTGGTAATGGCCATACAAACAAACAAATACAGTAAATTGAGTTGATATGGTTATGCTGCACTTAATAAAAGTCATTTAGTCCTCAAAAAGTAATAATTAAACCAGCTGTATGCAAATGCTTTGGAATTTTGCATTTTTACTTTTTCAACTCAAAATGCGTGTTTTAGACCCCAAATTCTCAGCCCGAACTAATTTCCCACAATGTCAACATTGCTTTTGCTAAATCCTGACTCCAAGACGAATATTTTGATTATTTCAACCTATGTTGAACTCTCGAAAATTGGTGGTCTCTGCTGCTCCACTAAAATGCATTTTTCGTAATTCTAAAAATACACGTTCGTCTGAGAAGTAATGGTTATCGAGACACGCTATAGTTACTGTTTGACTGTATTTTCCCGTTTAAACACCACCGACTTTAGTTTCTCTCTGTTATAAACTTATCCAAATATGTATTGCAGGTTTGTAGATCAACTAAACTTTGTGTCCATTTTCACGGGCTGAATCTAGAACCTGCGCCTATAAAACAACTAGACTTACAAGAGAAAGGAAATGTTTTATATAACGACGCACTCAACACATTTTATTTACGGTTATATGGCGTCGGACATATGGTTAAGAACCACACAGATATTAAGAGAGGAAACCCGCTGTCGCCACTTCATGGGCTACTCTTTTCGATTAACAGCAAGGGATCTTTTATATGCACCATCCGACAGACAGGATAGTACATACCACGGCCTTTGTTACACCAGTTGTGGAGCACTGGCTGGAACGAGAAATAACTTAGAAGAGAAAAAGAGTAACAGCAACGCACAATATGTATAATGCACGCAGATGGATGTTGCACACAGGCGCACATCAACACAAACATTGTTACATCGCAACACAATAACACTTCTTAGACACACAAAGAATGGCAACCAGCGTGTCACTACATCCGGGTAAAACAAATACAACGTGCTACAAGTTCCGCGCTGGGTATGACAAGGTCAAGGTCACGGTGTTGATTTCGCCGTCAATCTGTTAATCAAACGTGTCCTCTGATTGCACACGGTCGGTGCTTGCTATTCTCACGGAACGTGTCGGAATAAGGCGAAGAAAGTGCATGCTGTACGAGGCAGGCAGGCCTGGCCATAACGTGGCCCAGGACCAGATCGTTTTATATAAACACGGTTTCTGAAAGTGACGGCGTATCCACCCTTGGTCTTCACGTCTTGTCACGATTCTTGAAAAAGTTATAGTTTGTTATGTTTCACGACACCACTAGAGCACATTGATATAGCGATCATCGGTTAGCCTATTGGATGTATTATAAAATAGGGGGGGGGGGGGGGGGGGGGGGGGGGGGGAGATGTTGCAGTACCCAGGGTCAAACAAAGGTTTGTTTTGTTTTATTTAACGACACCACTAGAGCACATTGATTTATTAATCATCGGTTATTTATGAAATAATTTTCTAAAGAAGGCGACATGTGGAAAGGTGATTTAAAAAAAAAAATCTATTGAGCACATATCTATCAATTAGCAGTACAGAGGATAAAAATAATAATAATAAAAAAAAAATACAGTTTGTAAAAGTTGCACCTCTATTAAGATAACAGCTTTTTGCGTATGTTATTTTTTTTAGGATTAAAAATTCAAGTCTTCCTGTTAAAAGCGTCGCCCACTAACGTTTAAGAGAGAAGTGACTTCGCTCTATGATTTTGACCTCGCGTCTGATATACATGTATATATATGTATGTGTATGTATATGTATATACATGTATAGGCATAGATATTTGTTTATATGTATGTGTAATCATGTATGTATATATTAATACGTGCATATGCATGTGTATGCGTATATGAATATGTTTATGTATGTATATTTGGATGTGTATATGTACTTGTTTTTAGTTAGGGGTTTTGTTTTTGGTGTATGTGTGTGTGCGGGGGGGGGGGGGGGGGGGGGGGGGGCGAAGTAAGATGGGATTTTAAGCAATATTCAAATACCTAGTGATCTTTATAGGAGCTAAACCATTATTTTACACCAAACATAAGGATTCAATTAAAAAACAAAAACTGAATTTGAACGCTTGATAAATGACTTGCTCTATATGATACCGGCCTCGGTGGCGTCGTGGTTAGGCCATCGGTCTACAGGCTGGTAGGTAATGGATTCGGATCCCAGTCGAGGCATGGGATTTTTAATCCAGATACCGACTTCAAACCCAAGGCTCAATGGGTAGGTGTAAACCACTTGCACCGACCAGTGATACACCACTGGTTCAACAAAGGCCATGGTTTGTGCGCCCTCGTGCCTCACCATAAGCGTAAACGACACCCCCCCCCCCTCAAAATCCTGGCTACGGGACTGCCTATGGCGTATTAATAAAGACAAATTAACTAAGGATTTAGATACTGAAAACTTTTAAACGTGGTATTCCAAGACGTTGGAGTTATTTCCCTTATACTACATTTTAGATACAGGTTGCACTATACCAATTAATTTCCGGCTGGGTCGAAGTTCGAGGTGCACCTCACTTTTGATAGAGAAGTTAACACCACAAGTCCTGTGATTGGTTATAAATGTGAGTGTGTTGGTTGTAAAAAAAATTAGTTTCATCTGGGCTAAAAATGTATGCATTTTTATTTGATGTAGTACCACCGTGTCAAGTAGCCTTGTGCTTGGAACATGTATGGGGTACCTGTGAAAAAAAGTACTCAAATTTGGTGCGAAACTAGGGGTGTTGCAGAAACTTCTAGTTATACCGAAAATGAGCCATGAAAGGTACCATTTTCTGCAGTTAATACTTTGAGGTAGGGGTTGTAGTACTGATATTTATGGGTCAAAGTTTGGTTGATATATTGCATATAGTGTTTTTAAGCACAAACGTTAACATGGTCGCCTATGGGATTTGAATTGGTATAGTCCAACCTACAAAGATACACGCTGAAGAATTCAATGTGTGTTTGTGTGTGGAGGGTGAGGGGTTGTGGGATTGAGGAAATTGCAGGCGCGTGTGCAGCAGTGTGTGTGGTGTGTGTGTGCGTGTATGTGCGTGTGTATGTGCGTAATGTGTGTGTATGTGTATTTGTGTGTGTGTGTGGAGGGAGGGGGGGGGGGGGGGTCGGATCATGCTTTCCCGGAAAATACATTTAGAAAGTAAATTTATCTTGAACTAGGGTAGTCATAGCTTGACCCCCAATTTTTTCTGATTAACTTTAAGGGTGAGGGGTGGTAGTATTTATATCCGTGGTGTATATGTCGATTGATACGCTGCAGGTAGGAGTTTTAGCCACATATGTTACTATTGTCGTCTATGGGATTTGATTTAGTAGGATACACACTTAAAATGGACTACAACTCGTCTCTGATAGTTCTCAGACGTACGTGCGTTTTTAAAACTATGAAAAATGCATTTTGTTGTATTAGAAACATTAGAGGATGACCAGAAACACTTCGGATGTACGGAAATATATAATCTAGACAATAAAATCGAAGTAACGTCTGATTCACTTTACGGGGGAGGGGTGGTAGTATTTGTATCCGTGGTGTTTATGTCGATTGATACGCTGCAGGTAGGAGTTTTAGCCACACGTTACTATTGTCGTCTATGGGATTTGATTTGGTAGTATACACCCTATAGCACATTGATATTACTGACAGACTCTACCTCCCCAAACAAGATGGATTCCACACTGGGGGATCTACAGGGCCATACAGGGGCTCTGTGACACACACCCCTCCCGCTGGAAATGCCATTTTTAATGAGTTGTTTTTCTACATTCCTTATCCACATTTCATTTCATTTCAATATATTTTCGTGCTTATATCTAATTAAGGTTCAACCACGCTGTTGTGGGCACACACCTCAGCTATCTGTCCATCCGTCCGTCCGTTCATCCTTCCTTCCGTTAATACATCTACCCATTCGTCAGTCTAACTGGTCAAATTTATTTCATTTCAACTTATTTTCGTGCTTATATCCAATTAAGGTTCAAGCACGCTGTCCTGGGCACACACACACACACACAAACACATCTCAGCTATCAGGGCTGTCTCTCCAGGACTTTTCGTTAGTTGTTAGTGGTTAGTGGTTAGTGAGAGAGAAGAGGGTGTAGTGGTCTTACACCTACCCATTGAGTTGTGTCCGATGGCTTAACCACAACACCACCGAGACCTGTCCTCATCCACACAACGAGTCTCTAACACCTCTACAGATCTCTCTCTCTCTCTCTCTCTCTCTCTCTCTCTCTCTCTCTCTCTCTCTCTCTCTCTCTCTCTCTCTCTCTCTCTCTCTCTCTCTCTCTCTCTCTCTCTCTCTCTCCCTCCCTCTCTCTCTCTCTCTCTCTCTCTCTCTCTCTCTCTCTCTCTCTCTCTCTCTCTCTCTCTCTCCTCCCTCCCTCCCTCCCCTCTCCCCTCTCTCCCTCTCTCTCTCTCTCTCTCTCTCTCTCTCTCTCTCTCTCTCTCTCTCTCTCTCTCTCTCTCTCTCTCTTTCTCTCTCTGTGAGCTCGGCTTAAACTAGCAATGTTGTGACACCCACTTACAAAATTCTGTACCTGCCCTTGTTCCAGACGTGGGGGCTGGACGTAGCACTGTGGTAAAGCGTCCGCTTGGTGCTAATGGGAAAACAATTTAACGTGTTTCCTCTCTTTAAACTATGTCAAAATTACGAAATGTTTGACATTCAATAGCCGATGATTAATAAATCAATGTGCTCTAGTGCTGTCGTTACACAAAACAAACTTTAAAACAAACTTTAATTTTGTTCCAGACGTGGATCTAGGATTTGTAATAAACGGGTGAGGAGAGGTAGCTGTTGTGACATTGATAAAAACAAAACAAAACAAAAAACACAATAAAATTAAAAAAATTAATTACTTTTTCAAAGATATTGAGGGCTCTGGCTCCTTAGACCCTTGCGTAAATCGACGCCTGGATTCGACCCATCAAAAATTTTTAAAAAATTACAGCTTAATCCACTGGCGAACTTGCACCCGAATGAAGATCTATGACACCAGTTTATCTCATCTATCAAGGATATATATTAGGCAACACTTTTGACGATTTCCAAGCGTGACGGCAACTTGCAAGTCTGGGCTTCCGCGCATGGCTGATCTTGCAGACGCAATTTATTCTGGCGCTATTCAAAAACTTGATTGGAATAAGATCCCGAGATTGAAGCGGTAACCCCGCTCTATTCACACAGACCTGTCCGCCCACTGGAGCGAACCGCAAATTCGGAAGACTCTTTTGACGAGGAAAACCACGAAAAAATTATGTGTAAATTGATTGAGAAGAAGTCGTTATTTTGTCAGTCGTGGGTCACGGAAGGCAAACAAGGTTTTGGAAGCGAAATTATCAATAAATAGAATCTCATATTATATGTCATCAAGTGCGCTGGTGCTCCACTCACTTTGGGTGTGGTGTAGGGAAAGAGAAAGAGAAAGAGAATGCGTTTTAAAAAAATATATTGTAATTATTTGTGAAGTAATTTCACCACGTTCAGACCAATTAGATTTAGCGAAGCTAAACGGTGCGTCGCGAAAGATGGCGAAAAACACTTAAGGAATGAACAGAGCTCAAGAAAGCAGTTGTATTTTAGGATGCCAGGAACATTATGTCCCCTAGTAAAAGCCTCGCCACTAAATATACTAGTATAATATGTCTGTTAAACATTTTTGACCTGTCTACCACACAGGTTAAAGATAAAAACTTTGCAGGCAGGATTTTATTCGTGTGTGGGGGGTTGGAAGGAAAGAAATGTTTTATTTAACGACGCACTCAACACATTTCATTTACGGTTATGTGGTGTCTGACATATTGTTAAGGACCACACAGATATTGAGGGAGGAAACCCGCTGTCGCCACTTAATAGGCTACTCTTTTCGATTAACAGCAAGGAATCTTTTATATGCACCATCCCATAGAGAGGATAGCACATACCATGGCCTTTGATGTACTAGTCGTGGTGCATTGATTGGAGCGAGAAATAGCCCAATGGGCCCATTGACAGGGATCGATCCCAAAATGACCGCGCAACAACGGAGTGCTTTACCACTGGGCAACGTCTTGCCCCGTACAATGAGTGAAGTCAGAATGGTGAGTGAAGTCAGTATGGTGAGTGAAGTCAGTATGGTGAGTGAAGTCAGAGTTGTGAGTGAAGTCAGAATGGTGAGTGAAGTCAGTGAATGGTGAGTGAAGTCAGTATGGTGAGTGAAGTCAGTATGGTGAGTGAAGTCAGAATGGTGAGAGAAGTCAGTATGATGAGTGAAGTCAGTATGGTGAGTGAAGTCAGTATGGTGAGTGAAGTCAGAATGGTGAGTGAAGTCAGAATGGTGAGTGAAGTCAGTATGGTGAAGTCAGATGTGAGTGAAGTCAGAGTCAGAATGGTGAGTGAAGTCAGAATGGTGAGTGAAGTCAGCATGGTGAGTGAAGTCAGAATGGTGAGTGAAGTCAGCATGGTGAGTGTAGTCAGAATGGTGAGTGTAGTCAGCATGGTGAGTGTAGTCAGAATGATGAGTGAAGTCAGAATGGTGAGTGAAGTCAGCATGGTGAGTGTAGTCAGAATGATGAGTGAAGTCAGTATGATGAGTGAAGTCAGCATGGTGAGTGTAGTCAGCATGGTGAGTGAAGTCAGAATGGTGAGTGAAGTCAGTATGGTGAGTGAAGTCAGAATGATGAGTGAAGTCAGTATGATGAGTGAAGTCAGTATGATGAGTGAAGTCAGTATGGTGAGTGAAGTCAGAATGATGAGTGAAGTCAGTATGGATGAGTGAAGTCAGAATGGTGAGTGAAGTCAGTATGGTGAGTGAAGTCAGTAATGGTGAGTGAAGTCAGAATGGTGAGTGAAGTCAGTATGGTGAGTGAAGTCAGATGGTGATTGAGTGAAGTCATGAGTGAAGTCAGAATGGTGAGAGAGGTCAGTATGATGAGTGAAGTCAGTATGATGAGTGAAGTCAGTACAATGAGTGGAGTCAGAGTTGTGAGTGAAGTCAGTATGGTGAGTGAAGTCAGTATGGTGAGTGAAGTCAGAATGGTGAGTGAAGTCAGTATGGTGAGTGAAGTCAGTATGGTGAGTGATGTCAGTATGGTGAGTGAAGTCAGTATGGTGAAGTCAGTATGGTGAGTGAAGTCAGAGTCAGTATGGTGAGTGAAGTCAGAATGGTGAGTGAAGTCAGTATGGTGAGTGAAGTCATAATGGTGAGTGAAGTCAGTATGATGAGTGAAGTCAGTATGGCGAGTGAAGTCAGAGTGAAGTCAGTATGGTGAGTGAAGTCAGAATGATGAAGTCGGTATGATGAGTGAAGTCAGAATGGTGAGTGAAGTCAGTGTGACGAGTGAAGTCAGAATGACGACTGAAGTCAGAATGGTGAGTGAAGTCAGTACAAAGAGTGAAGTCAGAATGGTGAGTGAAGTCAGTATGATGAAGTCGGTATGGTGAGTGAAGTCAGTATGATGAAGTCAGAATGGTGAGTGAAGTCAATATTACGTAAGTCGGTATGATAAGTGAAGTCAGTACACCGAGTGAAATGAGTATAGTGAGAGAAGTCAGTATGGTGCGTGAAGTCAGTACTATGAGTTAAGTCAGTTCTTTGAGTGAAGTCAGTATGTTGAGTGAAGTCAGTAGTCAGTATGATGAGTGAAGTCAGTATGATGAGAGAAGTCAGTATGAGTGAAGTCAGTATGGTGAGTGAAGTCAGTATGGTGAGTGAAGTCAGTGTGATGAGTGAAGTCAAAATGACGAGTGAAGTCCGTATGGTGAGTGAAGTCAGAATGATGAGTGAAGTCAGAATGGTGAGTGAAGTCAGAATGGTGAATGAAGTCAGTGTATGAGTGAAGTATGTATAGTGAGTGAAGTCAGTATGATGAGAGAATTCAGTTTGGTGAGTGAAGTCAGAATGGTGAGTGAAGTCAGTATGATGAGAGAATTCAGTTTGGTGAGTGAAGTCAGAATGGTGAGTGAAGTCAGTATGATGAGAGAATTCAGTTTGGTGAGTGAAGTACAGAATGGTGAGTGAAATCAGTATGATGAGTGAAGTCAGAATGTTGAGTGAAGTGAGTATGATGAGTGAAGTCAGAATGGTGAGTGAAGTCAGAATGGTGAATGAAGTCAGTGTATGAGTGAAGTATGTATAGTGAGTGAAGTCAGTGTGATGAGAGAATTCAGTTTGGTGAGTGAAGTCAGAATGGTGAGTGAAGTCAGTATGATGAGAGAATTCAGTTTGGTGAGTGAAGTCAGAATGGTGAGTGAAGTCAGTATGATGAGAGAATTCAGTTTGGTGAGTGAAGTCAGAATGATGAGTGAAGTCAGTATGGTGAGTGAAGTCAGAATGGTGAGTGAAGTCAGTATGGTGAGTGAAGTCAGAATGTTGAGTGAAGTCAGTATGATGAGTGAAGTCAGTATGGCGAGTGAAGTCAGGATGGTCAATGAAGTTAGTATGTTGAGTGATGTCAGTATGGTGAGTGAAGTCAGTATGGTGAGTGAAGTCAGTAGAATGAGTTAAGACAGTATGGTGAGAGAAGTCAGTATAATGAGAGAAGTCAGTATGATGAGTGAAGTCAGAATGGTGAATGAAGTTAGTATGGTGAGTGAAGTCAGTGTATGAGTGAAGTATGTATAGTGAGTGAAGTCAGTGTATGGGTGAAGTATGTATAATGAGTGAAGTCAGAATGGTGGGTGAAGTCAGTATGATGAGTTAAGTCAGTATGGTGAGTGAAGTCAGTATGGTAAGTGAAGTCAGAATGGTGAGTGAAGTCAGAATGGTGAGTGAAGTCAGTACTATGAGTGAAGTCAGTGTGATGAGAGAAGTCAGTATGATGGGTTAAACCTTCCCACTCAGCTATTCACTGAGTTTGTTTTTGAAACGATACCTGGATGCGAACCCGGCACCTACCGGTCGTAAATGCGATGACATTACCACTGTAAGCGCGCTGTGTATGACAGTAAAAGTAGCCACTAGTGCTAAACAATATGATCGTGGTGTTTATCAAACTGGAGCACGTGTGAGTTTCCATCAATTCGATAACGCGTGACAAGTCCGATATCAACTACAACTGCCTACCGACCGACAGCGCGGCGCAGTCGTTGTTTCCTGGCGGTCAGGAATGTGGCGATTAATCTTGTTAGTGTGGCGATAACCCTTATCGAACTTGCTTATTTTCTTAGCGGCTCGCCAAATTAACCCCACTGATTGGCGACGGTAGTTCGTGTACTAGAAGATCTGCCCATGAGTTAAAAGTATAGAAATATGGGGAGTGTCTTTTTTTTTTAGATTGCTGTTTAAATATTGAAGATATATACCTTAAGATAGCAAATATGAAGCACGATCACGGGAAAGTATGTATTATCTATGATACTGAAGTATGCTAATTAAGGGTGGTTCTGTGAATGATAACGTAGGGTTAGTTTTGTTTGTTGGTGGGGGTTTTTAAAGAAATTATTTTATTATTTTTAATAAATTATTTCTTTTCAGTTACCCCATCGATAAATTAAAATGATGACGATCATGATGATGGTGATAGTGATAGTGATGATGATGATGATGATGATGATGATGATGATGATGATGATATGATAATAATAATAATAATACACACATAAACATATACACACAAACGTATATACACAACATATACACGCAGACATATACGCACAGATATCAGGACATGACAAGTTATAAAACGTACAGTCTACAGTCCGGTGAGCCCATGTGTTTTTTCTCTTTTTGTTTTGCCTGAGAACGGCAGTGAAAAAGCCACAAAATATAATAAAACGATAAACATACAAGATGAAAACAAAACAAAGAGAAGTACAATCTAGATTTTTAAAAATATATATATAATTTTCAAAAATCTAAAAATAACACCCAAGAGGGAGAAAAGAAAGGAAAACGTTAACTTTGATTGGAACTATTGTCTGCTTAACAGCTGCTTCTAAATCTGCTTCCATCGTTTCCATTATCACAAACAGAGAGAAAAAATCTTTCAAAGAAAACATCGGACATGAATTCAATTTGTGTTAAGTATTTGAGCACCCGAGAGTATCGTTAATGCAAACAATCTTCAATTTAAAGACACTTGCAGCAGAGGGAATCTTTATCTTCTTGGTAAATGTTCTTAAATTTTGCCGGTTCATCAAAGGGTTTTCGATTTCATATAATTGGCCAGTATGTACAGTTGTTCTTTAACAAACCTTGGATATCGACATGTTAAAAGGAATCTATTTCACTGCCACGTGACTGTAGTGCGGGCACCAAAAACGCGGACTTGATTTACGGGAAATTCTCGCAGAGTGTTTCGAGCTCTGGCCAATATTTCGCCCTTTCAATTATTTAACGAGTATTTTATTTCGGAACAAGCCTATCTGTGAAATCTGGAAAGCTGCACAAAGTAGTTATTGCACGTAACCCCAATTAAACACAAGATCCGATGAACTCGTCTCGATAATCCGCGATCGTTTGATGTGTTGACATTGGCAATCGAAGAGAATAGATGTATTTTTTTGTTGTTGCGGGATCCTGACGCTTGGAATGATTGACAGGTGGTTTTTAGTCGTAGAAATGTTTTTGGTTTTTTTTCCAAACGATGTTGAAGGTTTTTGCAGTGCAATATGCAATATATGGAAAAGAAAGGAATGTTTTGTTTTTCGTGACACCCAAACACATTATTTAAAGCAGCATATGTTTGATTATTTAACCGATTGGGACAGATCATCCGTGTTAATTTTCGTACAGTCAGGCGCAATTCTTCGATATATCTTTTCACATGCCAAAGGCGGGTCGTAGCCCAGTGGTAAAACTCTCACTCGATGTGCGGTCGGTTTGAGATCGATTCTCGTCGGTGGGCCCATTGGGCTATTTCTCATTCCAGCCACTGAACTACGACTGATGTATCAAAGGCCGTGGTATGTGTTATCTTGTCTGTTTGGATAGTGAGTATAAAAGATCACTTGCAACTGATAGAAAGATGCAGCGAGTTTCCTCTCTAAGACTATATATCAAAATTACCAACTGTCTGACAGCCAATAGCCGATGATTAATAAATCAATGTGCTCTAGTGGAGTCGTTAAACAAAACGAAATTAAAATTTTTGTCTTCACATAGGTCACATGAATAGAGCATAATAAACGAAATACCAGATATTATAAAATGTATGTCCTAAGTGAAATAGGTTTCTTCTAAATAAAAACGTATTTCACGTGGAACATAAATTTAATAACAACTGGTATTGAGTTATTCTACTTATTACCTCTGTTGGTTTTTTCTCTGAAAGTCTTTTATTTTCGATTTCCAGACATGGTTGTACGTGTATAATATTGAAACGATATAACCCACTGTCCTATGCAATATTAGTACCAACAAGGTCATTGTTTTGTAAGCGCCAAATTGTTCAATAATCTTGTACGTCACACCAAAGCCTGATCATTTTCGAGAAATTATAATTAAAAAATGTCCGGTTATAATTGCCCGCCACCACTGGTACAGATTAAATTATAAATATCGGCTATTGGATGTCAAACATTAGGTGACATTGATATACGGTACAATCTTAGAGAGAAAACCCGCTACATTTTTTAATTGTAGCAAGGGATCTTTTATATGCACCATCCTACAAACAGGATAGTACATACCACGATCCCAATGTGGTGCACTGGCTAGAGCGAGAAATAGCCCAATGGGCCCACCGACGGGGATCGATCCCAGACCGTCCGCACATCAAGCGAACACTTTACCACTGGGCTACTTCCCGCCCCTGTCCCTTTAAAGACTAAATAATATTTTCTTATACATAATATTAGTGTCAGTATATTTTTATATATTTCTGGTCGTCTTAATCAGCTAAGACGAAGACAGTAGTTACGAGCCCCCCCCCCCCAAAAAAAAACAAAAAAAAAAAAAAAATCCCTAAAAATTCTCAACAGTCATTAATAGTTACTTCCCCTTACGCATTAAAATGGTGAACGTTCAGACCGCACGTCACTGACGTTTTGAAATAAAGTCACAGTTATTTTAAACTTTAGCATAACATGCGACTGTTTATTCAAAATATCATTATTTGGTAGAGTTTACTCAATCAACTCTTATAAAAACAAAATCTCTGAAAGGTAATTTCAAATTGGCTCCTTGTTCCACAAAGTGCACTCGGTGGCCCAGGAAATCCCGAAGATTGTCACGTGGCACGTGGTCGAGGTTGAAATCGACGATTTAATGCCGTAATGGACAGCGCCATGGTAAACACGGATTGTTGTCTTTGTCAACACACAGGTAAAATAATCTACAAATTACCTGATCGAAGCATGGTCGGATCAGAGTGACGGGCGAAATGACATGCAATGTACCTAGCTGTCGATTTCAGGGTGGGAAAAACGGAAAATATTTTATATTAAACAAGTTTAAATTTTGTTTTGTTTAACGACACCACTAGAACACATTTATTTATTAATCATTGGCTATTGGATATCAAACATTTGGTAATTGTGAAATATAGTTTTAGAGAAGAAACCCGCTACAATTTATCTATCCTTTTCTATTAAATGAGACTGGTACACCAAAGGCCGTGGTATGTGCTATCCTGTCTATGGGATGGTGCATATAAAAGATCCCCTGCTGCTAATCGAAAAGAGTAGCCCATGAAGTGGCGACAGCGGGTTTCCTCCCTCAATATCTGTGTGGTTCTTAACCATATGTCCAACGCAATATAACCGTAAATAAAATGTGTTGAATGCGTCGTTAAATAAACCATTTCCTTCCTTCTATTAAATGAACTTCTCTTTGCTATTATATATATATTATCTTGACCAAACTTATTTTGATTTGTCATGAGCTAGTTATCCTATTCAAAGTTAAAGTTTGTGTTGTTCAATGACACAACTAGAGCACATTGATTTATTAATCATCGGTTATTGGATGTCAAACATTCGGTAATTCTGACATACCGGTTTAGAGAGGAAACCCGCTACATTTTGTTTTCGGTAGTAGCAAGGGATCCTTTATATGCACCATCCATCAGACAGGATAAGACATACCACGGCTTTTGATATACCAATCGTGGTTCACTAGCTGTAACGATCAGGGCTCCGTTCCACGAAGCGATCTTAGCCCTAAGATCAACTTAAGTGCATAGGGTAGCAATGCGCTTAAGGTAATCTTAGGGCTAAGATCGCTTCGTGGAACGGGACCCAGGCCAGCGCTTTACCACTGGGCTGTATTATAAGCTCAGGATCCCGAGTCTACGATTGCGAGCATTGATTCTGGGCTACTGCAACGTCCCGCCCCCACATTTTATAACACGTTACATGGGAGTCAGTAGAGCCCAACACATTATTGTATTTCTAATTCGTAAGGGGCGAGATTTAGCTCAAGTCGGCTAAGCGCTTGCCCGAGGTGTTTGCGTAGGAGGATCGAACCACCTCGGTGGATCCATTCAACTGATTGGGGGTTTGCTTGTACTAACCTGTACACCACAACTGGTCAACAGGGCCGTAGTATATGCTATCCTGTCTGTGGGAAAGTACATATAAAAGATCCTTCGCTGCATCAGGAAAAATGTCACGAGTTTCCTCTGATGACTACGTGTCAGAATTACTAAATGTTTGACATCCAACAGTCGATGATTAATAAATCAATGTGTTCTAGTGGTGTCATTAAACAAAACAAACTTTGACTTTAATTCGCAGATCCACAATCCCTTCACCAATTAGCTAATTAATTTGTGTAACAGATAAAAATCAATGAGGGGATTCGAACCACGGACACTCAGTATGAACGTCGAGCGCTTTACTGAGCTAATAAAGGAATTTAAACTAGCTATCGCCAGTGGGAGTACTTTATACCAACACTACTACATTTGTACACTAATGAATTATGCATCAGTGCTATAATCTACGTTTTGAACACCTTGTAATAACACTATTTTAATTATATCCGTTTTAATTTGTTGCTGTTTGTCTTTATTTCTTAATTATCGTTAAATCTCAAACATGATAACCGGTTTCACTTTAACTGGTATAGCCTGGTGAGTTTTCCCTTTCACTGATATCGCCTGGTGAGTTTTCCCTTTCACTGGTATCGCCTGATGAGTTTTCCCTTTAACTGGTATCGCCTGATGAGTTTTCCCTTTCACTGGTATCGCCTGATGAGTTTTCCCTTTCACTGGTATCGCCTGATGAGTTTTCCCTTTCACTGGTATCGCCTGATGAGTTTTCCCTTTCACTGGTATCGCCTGGTGAGTTTTCCCTTTAACTGAATCGCCTGGTGAGTTTCCCCTTTAAATGGTATCGCCTGATAAGTTTTCCCTTTAACTGGTATCGCCTGATGAGTTTTCCCTTTAACTGGTATCGCCTGGTGAGTTTCCCCTTTAAATGGTATCGCCTGATGAGTTTTCCCTTTAACTGGTATCGCCTGATGAGCTTTCTCTTTAACTGGTATCGCTTGGTGAGTTTTCCTTTTAACTGGTATCGCCTGGTGAGTTTTCCCTTTAACTGGTATCGCTTGGTGAGTTTTCCCTTTAACTGGTATGGCCTGATGAGTTTTCCCTTTAACTGATATCGCCTGGTGAGTTTTCTCTTTAACTGATATCGCCCAGATAAGTTTTCCCCTTAACTGGTATCGCTTGGTGAGTTTTCCATTTAACTGGTATGGCCTGATGAGTTTTCCCTTTAACTGATATCGCCTGGTGAGTTTTCTCTTTAACTGATATCGCCCAGATAAGTTTTCCCCTTAACTGATATCGTCCTGATGAGTTTTCCCCTTAACTGATATCGCCCAGATGAGTTTTCCCCTTAACTGTTATCGCCCAGATGAGTTTTCCCTTTAACTGGTATCGTCCATATGAGGTTTCCCTTTAACTAGTATCGCTTAGATGGGTTTTCTCGTCTCAATCAGTGTTCAACGACTAGTACTTCAAGGACCGTGGTAGGTACTGTCCTGTATGGGGAAATGCATACAAAAGATCCATTGCTGCCTTACTTTTAAGAGTAATCGGTGTGGTAAAAGAGGGTTTAATATATTTCTATTTATGGACCTGATGAGTTTTCCATTTAACTGGTATCGCCCAGATGAGTTTTCCCTTTAACTGATATCGCCTGGTAAGTTTTCCCTTTCACTGGTATCGTCTGGTGAGTTTTCCCTTTCACTGGTATGGCGTGATGAGTTTTCCCTTACACTGGTATCGCCTGATGAGTTATCCCTTTCACTGGTATCCTTATAACTGTAGCAAAATTTAGGGGGGGGGGGGCCTGGCCCCCTAGATCCAGTGGCGTAGGCAGGATTTTTTTTTGGGGGGGGGGCACCTGTGTAGTAGGATACGACACAGGAACCTTTTTAATGTTATTAATAAGCGAAACGGTAAAATGTTCCCGGGATTAGGGGGGGGGGGGGGGGGCATGACCCCCTGGCCCCTCTGGCTACGCCACTGCCTAGATCCGCCTCTGCTGATGGGTAATAAATCAATGCGCTCTAGTCGTTAAACAAAACAAACTCCTTTTTTGTTGACAAGCAAAGGTACATTAAAAAAATCACGGGCTTACTAATATTAATAAAAGTGCTATGGCCACCAATTCTACAGAAACACCAACGTAAATAATAATAGTCTGTGGCCAGAGTTCAGTAGCGTGTTTAGGAGGCAGAGCGCTCGCGAACCGTTTGATTAGTACCATCGTCTTCTATCATATCGCACTAATCTCACATTAGGCGCAAAAAACAACCCACCAGTCTGTCGAGCGACCGCGAACACTCGCTCTCCTGAACAAATACTTTAAAAAAAAAAATTATTTGACTTCTGTATCAACCGGAAACTTGGGAAATGAAGCCGAAGCTTCGACGTGTTACAAGCATCAGTTTTAAAATACCTGACATTTTCAATTTAACAGGAGCGAAGAGAAATGCCAAGCCTCCAACTCGGACAACAACACGTGAGGGTCTCTCCACCCAGTTACTCAATTCTT
The DNA here is from genome assembly GCF_016097555.1 of Gigantopelta aegis. NCBI lineage: Eukaryota > Metazoa > Mollusca > Gastropoda > Neomphalida > Peltospiridae > Gigantopelta > Gigantopelta aegis. The sequence goes on from NC_054699.1 coordinate 38,481,822, forward strand.
GTTTGAAGACAAGTGTTGGTCAAATGTGGGCCACGTGTGACTAGGGTGAGGGATACCCGGATCAGGACCGAGCGGAATTCCAAACGGGCTGATCGCGGGCCTCAACACCTGTCCGGAGATTACCGAACAAACAGATAACCGACTCCACGCCGTGTCCGAGATCAGATTGCAGTAGTTCACAAATTCGCCAGTTCGGCACTTCATTTTAAAGCTGCTGTATCAAATATGCTTAAGTTTTATAACCATTCACAGAAGTAAAAGTTTAAAGGGGGTTTTCTTCTTTAACGATTCCACTAGAACACATTGATTTATTAATTAAAAAACCCCAATCTAGTCATCGATTGCTCCCCCTCCTGAACACAGCCCTGTATTGTGTGTGAAAGTTAAAGTTTCTTTTTGTTTATCGACACGTCTAGAGCATATTAATTTATTAAAAATCGGATACACTTTTCCTAACGCAGCAACCGAGTATTGTTTATGAAGACAGCGATAACTTCGATAACCATATCAAGTTGTGTTTGTATTTTGCATTGGTAAAATATGCTATAGTAGGGTACGGAACGAATACATATGAGGTGGGGTGAGGTGTGTGGAGGAGGGTGTCGCATTGCAGTAGTTTCGAGATTTCTAATTTTGCTATTTTACAGAAGGCGAAATAAACATTTTAAAAACGTAGCTACACATGAAAACAAATTAGCGTAGTAGGTAGGCTATAACTTTTTTTTTAAACTTTTTTTTATTCCTAGCTTAGATTAGCTTAGCTCAGTAACTGATTTAACGTGTCCATATACCACTAGGGTTTCGAACACGCCTATCCCGAGTCCGGCCTCCGACTCGGGACAGGGATTTTTATTCCTAAAACTGGTCTTGACAAAGAACAATAAAGTAACATTTCAAACAAATCCTGCGTCCTCTCACTGTTTTGAAGATCAGTAGGTGAACAAAATAACGAAAAAAATGACGATGGACCATGTGTATTTTTTATTTGGTATAAAATATAATTGCTCAAGAGCATTCATATCGAAATACTGATTAGATATGCTAATTGTGTGATGTTGGTTAAGAGCGAGAACCGACCTCAGTGGTGCAGTGGTTTAATCATCGGACATAAGGCTGGTAACTACTTGGTTCGCATCTCCCACCCTGAGCGAGTTTAACGACTCAGTGGGTAGGTATAAGGTCACTCCACCGACTTCTCTCACTAACCACTAACAACTAACCCTGTGGATAAACGGCCAAGAGAGAGAGAGAGAGAGAGAGAGAGAGAGAGAGAGAGAGAGAGAGAGAGAGAGAGAGAGAGAGAGAGAGAGAGAGAGAGAGAGAGAGAGAACAAGAGAGAGAGAGAACAAGAGAGAGAGAGAAGAGAGAGAGAGAGAGAGAGAGAGAGAGAGAGAGAGAGAGAGAGAGAGGAGAGAGAGAGAGAGAGAGAGAGAGAGAGAGAGAGAGAGAGAGAGAGAGAGAGAGAGAGAGAGAGAGAGAGAGAGAGAGAGAGAGAGAGAACAATCACACATTATATACATTTCGAATGTATTATAAACTTGTATTATTTACACAGACCAAAACAAGGATTAAAAACGAAGGAATACTAGTTTCTAGTTTCTGTCACAGGCAATTAGAAAATAAATGCAGGAGTTTCTTCCCTTTGTACGTCAACTTGACAAGATGTGAATCTGTTGCTACTGATGGATGGGTGGAAATACTAGACTAAGTACATGCAATGAAACAAACACGGACAGCTGTGGAAGTTACAAAATTATGGGATCTCTGTCTTTGTCTGTCTGTCTGTCTGTCTGTCTGGCTGGCTCTCTCCCCCTCCCTCCCTCCCTCCCCCCGCCCCTCTCTCTCTCCCCCTCTCTCTCTCTCTCTCTCTCTCTCTCTCTCTCTCTCTCTCTCTCTCTCTCTGTCTGTCTGTCTCTGTCTTGAAAAAAAGAAAGAAATGTTTTATTTAACGACGCACTCAACACATTTTATTTACGGTTATATGGCGTCAGACATATGATTAAGGACCATGCAGATAATCTTCTTTCATTCTTTCTTTCTTCGACAAAGGCCGTGGTATGTGCTATCCTGTCTGTGGGATGGTACATATAAATGATCCCTTTCTACTAATGGAAAGATGTAGCAGATTTCCTCTCTATGACTGTGTCAAAATGACCATATTTTTGACCTTCTATAGTCGATGATTAATAAATCAATGTTCTCTAGTGGTGTCGTTAAACAAAATAAACTTTTTCTTCTTCTTTTTTCGACAGCAGCACTTGCAATAGTAAGAGGGCGGGACATAGCTCAATGGTAACACGTCCGCCTGATGCGCGGTCGGTCTTGGATCGATCCCCGTCGGTGGGCCCATTGGGCTATTTCTCGTTCTAGCTAGTGCACCACGACTGGTATATCAAATGCATTGCCTGTGGGGTGGTGCATATAAAAGATCCCTTGCTACTAATGGAAAAATGTAGCGGGTTTCCTCTCTAAGAATATATGTCAAAAGTACTAAATATTTGACATTCAACAGCCGATGATTAGTAAATCAACAGCAACTGCAGTAAGCCACAATGTTACATGTGCATGATAAAAGTTAAAGTTTGTTTTGTTTAAAGACACCACTAGAGCACATTGATTAATTAATTATCGGCTAGTCGATGTCAAACATATGGTAATTCTGACTCGTAGACATCAGAGGAAACCCGCTACATTTTTCCTAATGCTGCAAGGGATCTTTTACATGCACCATCAAACAGATAAAATATCACATACCATGACCTTTGATATACCAGTCGTGGTGCACTGACTAGAACGAGGAAGAGTGCAATGGGCCCACAGACGGGGGTCGACCCCCAACCGACCACGCATCAAGCGAGCGCTTAAATCACCAGGCTATGTCCCGTCCCTGTGCATGACAAGTTCGCTACACCTACTGTTGCCACATACACCGGCTACAGCGACGGCATGTACACACTCGGGTCACAACCAGCGGCCGAAACGAGAGCCGCGCCTGAGTCTAATTGAAAGCGTTTTGTGGTAATCATTGCAATTACATCCCAGTTTATGGGTCGCGTCATTTCGTAGCCGACGGAACGACGTTGTAATTAGAGTAATAAAGCTTTGGGGGAAAAAAGCAAAGAAACATCAAAATCTGACGCTGATTAAAGGCGAAAGCTAAAGCCTTGGCGTAACATTCTGGAAGAACGAGTTTAAGTTTTCAACAATGACTTTTTGCAGATAATTTTCCACTCTAAAGAATTCGGCGATTAACTCCCCCCGCAGAGCGACGCTAGGCATTGGTGAGCCTCACGAATTGGGAGGAAAACACTTAAAGGAACTTCTGTTTCCTGTTAGGAACGTACAATACATTACGATTAATGATATTTTCAGAAATACTGTTAAAAGCGGTAATTCCGTTTTATTAATATTAGTAGAATGATTGCTTATTATAAATAAAAATAACAAATTAAATAAAAGATATATCAACTGTTTTACTCAATAAATTTAGAAGAAAAATATTTTGAAATAAAAAATTATAATTTCTGTTCCCTTACGTATAACAATTAACATGATTTATTTATTTTTATTTTTTTATTACCCCAGATCAAACAGACAATGTCAAGGTTGGGAAGCCTCGAATCTTTGCCTTACAGTCGTAATACATATTGTAAAGATATATCATGAAAGAAAATTAAGTAAATACCGAACTATAATATTAAAAATACACATTTCCAATGTTCTGTAATAGAAAAAGTGAAGTGCATCGCATATGTTTGAACGATTAACTTGATTGATAAAACGAGTATTTAGAGCATATCCCTGATTTCTCTTGAAATATTAATCTGTCTGTCCGTCTGTGTGTATGACTGTCGCCTTTTTATTCAGGAGATCGGTCTCGCCTCTCAAAACGGCTTTTAGATTATTATTTTTTATGCAGAGACGGTTACAATGTTGAATACGATAATCTTTTTGTTCTTCGTATCAAATTGAACGTGTTTATCTGCAATAACACACAGCCATAACTATGAATGAATGAATGAATGAATGAATGTTTAACATGTGAACATTAACACTAAGTTAACTTTGTAACTAACAAAAAATCTACAAACCTGTAACATAGTTGGATAAAGTTACAATATAGTGAAACAAGAATGTGACGTTGAAACGGGGAAATACCCTTTAATGTAGACCAGAGCTCGTATCCATAACTGTTACTTCTCAGAGGGACGTACTTTTATAAAAGTAGGAAAAATACAGTTTATGGTATTGGAAACACTTCAGATGTACGGAAATGGATACTCAGGCACGCACAAAAAACTGGCTCTAATAGAGAAAAATACGCCAGTGTCTAAAAACTAGGGTCTGATACTGTAACGACACCGCAGCACAAACCTATATCGGCTACTGGGTGTCAGACTCTCTCTCTCTCTCTCTCTCTCTCTCTCTCTCTCTCTCTCTCTCTCTCTCTCTCTCTCTCTCTCTCTCTCTCTCTCTCGTTCTCTCTGTCTGTTTTTCTGTATGTCTGTCTGTCTGTCTGTATCCGTCTTTCTGTCTGACTGTCTATCTCGTTCTCTCTATCTCTCTGTCTGTCTATCTGTTTCTCTGTATGTCTGTCTGTATCCGTCTCTCTGTCTGTCTGTCTCTGCCTGTCTGTCTGTCTGTCTGTCTGTCTGTCTGTCTGTCTGTCTGTCTGTCTGTCTCTCTCTCTCTCTCTCTCTCTCTCTCTCTCTCTCTCTCTCTCTCTCTCTCTCTCTCTCTCTCTCTCTCTCTCTCTCTCTTCAATGTGTCTGATTATTGTTTCTGTGGACGTTATCTGCGGTATTGTTTTCAAAGAGCGATAATTAAGTCAGCTCACATTTCCAGGTCAAAAGCGTTGTTTTTTCTTGCTTTTCCTAATCAGATTTACGGTCCGAAATCGTTGTTCTCGGTCCACCATAACGAGATCTCGCCTTCTCGAGATCTACCGAACATGACTGGGGGTTACGCTGAACAGTTGCCGTAACTTAATAAATATGATCTATTCTCGTCAAGTCTCGCTCACTCGAGAATTTGGGCTGTTTTCATAATTTTATAGAACAAGCTCTTCTCATTGAGGCGAGCAGCAATTCGACATAATTGTATAATGGAGGGCTTTGTGAACTGTCGAAGAAGGCCACTTTTGCATGTTCGTGTTTACACAGATTTTCTCACCAAAAGACACTTTTGCTCGGCGTTTTGTCCCTTAATTCAATTCTGAGCGAGCCCGGGGCTAGTTTAGCGTCGAGAAAATGAATCAATTCAAAGCGTGGCCATGCCGTTTCTTTGCTATCGTTTACTTTCCATTGCAACTTTACTGCCTTTCTTGAATACAGCTTCATCGAACTGCTTTTATCGACGCTTCAAGAGTTTCATACACAGACCCCAGCATACACTTGGCTATTGCAACCTCTACGAGCGCACACATCCCCGGGGTATAAACCGCAGGGTGAAGCTCACTGTGTTGACATTTTCCAGCGACTATTTTAAAAGATCAATATTTGGCCAAATCATGAAAGAGAAAATAAATACAAAAAAAGATTAGCAATATCTCGAAATTTTGTTGTACGTAAATTTCTGCGAGTGGAAGACTTAGTTGGAGTTATGGCCGAGTGTAAATATTTAACGAGCTACGGAATAACATTGTGGTATAAACTGTGAGAATACTAGACAGACGTTTAAGTATAGTTAATAACACTTGAATTTGACCTAAATTTTATAGTTATTATTTCACCTGTAGTTTTATTGTGAAAGGTAATTAAAGAAGCAGTAATAACATTACGTAAGAAAAAACCCAAATAACTGAACATGTGTTTTATATTTACAGTATATACAGTCATTTAATATCAGAAAATATGTTGCAAACATTTTTTTCCTTATTCTTGAATTTTATTTTGATAAAAAAAAAAAAAAAAAACAACCCAAAATAACAAAACAAAACAAAACATAAACAATAACAACAAAACAGAAAAAGCAAACACCCCCTCCACACAAAATAAATAAATAAAAAGCCTCCCCCCTCCCCGCAATATAACCAAAGATATTGTGGTGACAGGAATAACCTTTAAAATATAAGTGGTTCATTTTACCGATGTCACACAGCGCTAAACGTAAATAAGCACACAGTGTTAAGTGATATATGTAAAGGCATATTGTCACAGACCACTGACCTATTTAATGGTCTAACAAAGTATTACCTGAACATATATAATTTTATTCGTCCATCTTCATAACCACCATACTCCATTTATTAATGACATTTTGTAAAAATAATTGAATTATGGCAATGGTCCAAAATTCTAAAACTAAAATTGTCGAGAGGGATGACATGGATTTCACTACATCATGGTTCAGTTAAGGTGATGCGATAGACAGATTTGGTTTTCAACAATTAATGTAATTTTTGTTTATCCATTTTTAGAGAAATAAGGTCCTTAAATCCGTGACAGTATGCCTTAATATATCTATGAATAATATACAGAGATATGCAACTGTTAATTTATCTGTATAGATGTTAACATTTTAGGTAAATGTCTTACAAAGGATTTCGTTAATGACATCACAACACACAAATTTGAATATTTTTTATAAGATGGCAAATTATTTCTCTTTGATCAGAGGCATTATGAAGAGACTTAAACTCTCACAGACACACGTAAACCTGAATATATGAACTAAAACATTTTACACGTGTTTAATTCTGCCTATAACCATATAACACGAAATATAACCATAACAAAAAGTCATGAATAAACATATTAATTACACAAATGGATTATTAATTTTTACACCACAAAATTATATTTGCCATACCAATATTAAAATGTTGTACAATTTTTATTTTAAAACACCAAACGTTTTTATTTATTTATTTTTATAAAATCATTTTACTTTTCTTTAAACATTAATTTTGTAAAATTCTGAATCACAAGTTTCTTTAAATGAACATTCCTGAGTTTGCTACACTGTAAGATGTTTCCGACTAATAAAATATTTCTACGATTAAACTTACATATTAAATATATTTTCTTGTTTAGAATATCATTGTCTGTATATTCAATGTGTTTCTGGTCATCTCAATATTTGTAAGAAGCCCAAACTGGATTTTGTCTTCAAATAATTTCGTACGTACGAAAAAAACATATTTTAGAAAATAAAATGAAATATTACAACGATCAGAAACACGTTTAATATACAGCCACTAATATTTTGTGCAGAAATTATGATCGTTAAAAAGTCTCTGTTAGTAGATAACATATTAAAAATTGGAGCAAACTCAGGAATGTCCCTTTAATAATAAATATTGTCACAAATTTAAAATACACCTAATTTTCATTTTTGTTCTTTTAGACAAACAAGTAGTAATAATTATAATTAATTTTTTGGTTTTTGTTTGACTATTTTAGTTTTTTTGTTATTTGTTTTTCTTTACCAGAGTGTTGTGAGTGTGATTAATTAATAACTTATTCTTTTATTCGTTCTTTCACTGGTCAGTTCATAATTCAACGGTCCAGTATTTAAACGACCAAGTACTTACATTTTAAAAGTCATTAATGAACAGTAAGCGAATCGGAATATTAAAGAAACTAGCATATTTTATAAATGTAATTATTAGTAACTTTAAAGGAAGCAAAAATATATTATTTTTACGATGGCATATATTCTAATAAGTACATGCATGTACGTTGTATATCTAGATTATATATATATATATATATATATATATATATATATATATATATATATATATATATATATATATATATATATATATTTATAGGAACACCAACACCTGACATGTGTATAACGATGTTCTCAAATATGTACATGTATCTAATGTATTTAGAGTTTTTGTTATAAATTTGTTCTTATAGAGGGGGCGGCACGTAGCCCAGTAGTAAAACGTTCGCTTGATGCGCGGTCGATTTAGGATCGATCCCTGTCGGTGGCCCCATTAGGCTATTTCTCGTTCCAGCCAGTGCTCCACAACTGGTGTCTGTGAGATGGTGCATATAAAAGATCCCTTGCTGCTAATCGAAAAGAGTAGCCCTTGAAGTGGCGACAGCGGGTTTCTTCTCTCTATATCTGTGTGGTCCTTAACCATATGTCTGACGCCATATAACAGTACGCAAACTGTGCTCAGTGCGTCGTTAAATAAACCATTTCCTTCCTTCTTGTTCTTACAGCATTGGTCTTTGTATATGTTTATTATCAACCGTCTTGTCACGTGAATGTTATAAATTGTATATGTATATATTCCTCCCATGCCGTTGTGCAACGGCCCGAGTGTAAATAAATTCTTGTCTTCTTGTCTTCTTATGCGGCCAACGAAGAAACCTAATCTAATAAGTGTGGTTGAATCATTCCTCCTGCAACTAATTCAAAGTGACCGACCCTAATTTTTAAACACTAAGATTTATTTTTAACTGTTAAAGCCGTGTTTAAATTAGAACGTACTTATATTTCATTATTTAGGATATTTAATTTAGTAAACCCGAAGTGGTTCTGGTCATCCCGAAAGGGATTTTGTTAAAAATTCTAAAAACTCACGTTCGTCTGAGAAATAATGGTTATCGAGACAAGGTCTTGTTATTTTTAAATGGTGTTTCCCCGTCTAAACATCACATACTATAGGGTGTATACTACCAAATCAAATCCCATAGACAACAATAGTAACACATATGGCTAAAACTCCTACCTGCAGCGTATCAATCAACGTAAACACCACGGATATAAATACTACCAACCCTCACCCTTAAAGTGAGTCAGAAAAAATTTGGGGTCAAGCTGCTCATTTCTGAGATAACGGGTAGCGTCTATGACTACCCTAGTACCGCACAAAATTCGAGAATGTTTTTTTACAGATACCCCATATATGTTTCAAGCACAAGGCTACTTGACACAGTGGTACTAAATAAAATAAATCTGCATACATTTTTTGCCCAGACCAACACATTCACTTCTCTATCAAAAACTGGGTGCACCTCGAACTTTGATATCCAGCCGGAAGTTATTTGGTTTAGTACTACCTTTAGCTTTTTCAGGTTATAATCGTATTAAATGAATGAATGAATGAATGAATGTTTAACGACACCCCAGCACGAAAAATACATCGGCTATTGGGTGTCAAACTATGGTAATGCAAATAAATAGTGATGATCAACATCAATATAAAAATTCAAGGTTCAAACAAAAACAGTGTAAAGAACTGTGCAAAAATACAAATACAAATATCAAAGAATTTTACGGACACCGAATTGTACTCTAAACTTCAATTTGTGCTGTATTGGCCATTCTCAAAGAGAATGTTACACCCCTGCACCACGGTGAGGTTACAGCACGCGCAGGGGATAATCGTATTAAGATATGTTACAGGTTTGTAGATTAACTAAACTTGGCGTCCATTTTCACGGGCTGAAAGTAGGGTCTGCACCTTTAAGTGTAATGGAAAACTCTATTAACGTGCCCATATCTATTGAAAGTTCAAGCACGTCCATCCTGGGCACTAGTTCTGATTTGCGCCAGATCTGCTGTCCAGGACAGAAAGAGAGAATTTTAACTGAAGGGATACATTTAATTTGGAATAAATTTGTGAATTAAAAATATATTAATTGTAATTTAAGCCAAAATATGGAGGTGGGCGTTATTTAAATTACTTGCGTAGTACAAATATCAATACTATTGAATTACACGCCATTTAAAATTCGAGTACTTTTTTTTACAGGTATCCCATGTTTCAAGCACAAGGCTACTTGACACAGTGGTACTAGATGAAATAAAATTGCATACATTTTTTGCCCAGATAAAAAAATTTTTTTGTTACAACCAACACACTCAGGATGTATCACCAATCACGGAACATCTCTATCAAAAGTTCAGTACACTTCGAACTTTGACCCAGGCAGAAGTTATTTGGTTTAGTACTACCTGACGGTAGTCTCTTTAAAAGACCAATTTTCTTTATTAACCAAATGCTTTCATATATTTATGTTTTAGTTCTGTCCAGCACTCAATAGTCGGGGTATCGTTAAACAGTGAATTAAAGAGTGAGAGAATGATAAATGAATAAATAAATTAATAATTTTACTGAACCACCAGAGGAATGAATGAATGAATGAATTTATTCATCCATCGATCCATCCATGCCTCGATCCATCCATCCATCGATCCATCCGTCCATCGATCCATCCATCCATCCGTCCGTCCATCCATCCATCCATCCATCCATCCATCCAATTCTATTCTATCCAATTCTATTCTATTCTATTAATTTATTTTATATCATTCATTGATGTCGACCATCCACCTACCCACCCATTAACCAAGCCATCCAATAGCCGTTAGTCACCAGTCTAAACAACATTACCCAAATTCGTTTGCTTTGTGCCTGCACTTTATGACGTTTAACCTTGACCTCAGCTGCATCTTGACCTTTGAAACATTTGGTCAATTTTCCACTATATCATTTAAATATGATTTGGTCCGTACGATCGAATCTATTGATGGATCCATTAAGTTTCCCATCATACCAATTTGGTATATAAAAGAACGTGGCATGTGATATCATATTTGTTGCAATGTGCATATAAATAATAGTCCTTGCTGTTAAAGGGACATTCCTGAGTTTGCTGCATTGTAAGATGTTTCCGACTAATAAAATACTTCTACGATTAAACTTACATATTAAATAAATTTTCTTGTTTAGAATATCAGTATCAGTATATTCAATGTGTTTCTGGTCGTCTTAATATTTATAAGAAGCCCAAACTGAATTTTGTCTTCTAGGAAATAAAATGAAATTTAACCTAGTACAAATATTAGAAAGACCAGAAACACGTTTAATATACAGCCATTAATATTTTATGCAGAAAAATATATTTCATATGTAATTACAATCGTTAAAAAGTTTCTGCTAGTCGATAACATCTTAATAATTGCAGCAAACTCAGGAATGTCCCTTTAACAACGTCAACTCGAATACGACACTGTAGTGGACACAGCGTCGTGGAGTAGATTACGACACCACAGGCATAGACCCGGGGGGTGGGGGTGGTAAATTACCCTCCCCCTGGAGGACATGGATTGGGGTAAGGACAATGAACACATGGTTCCCGGTTACTTTTCTTTTCTAATAACCCACCTTTTAATATTTAGTTTTTAATTCAATTCTGCCTAGTCTACGACTTTGTATAATTATTTCCTGGACAGAGATACATACAAATGGTGATCAGGTTGATCCCCCCACCCCTCCTCCCCCGCCTTTCCACACAGTGTTAAATCTGCCACTGAGCCCTGTCTCTACATCAGTGTTTTCCTTCTTAATTCCCAAGACATGAACATACCACACATTGTGTGACGTCACCAGAACTTGTCTACTTCGCACTATAACGACAGGAGCGTCTTTCCACGTTTCTACAGGCTTTGATGATCAAGACCAATTAATGCGAGCCTCGCTGGATCGTAATTTGATTTTGTTTTTCTTGTCCGAGATCAAACAGACTTGTTTAAAGAAGACGGAACCGAATCCAAATTGGTCAAACTTGCGGTCACCCTTCGTCACGATCGGCATCAAGTATCTCGACGATTCAAGATGGCTGCCGCAACAATCTCTTCCTAATTCTCGTGGACCGCGAGAGTTGTTATTGGCAGTTTACTCAGACGTCTCAGAGTTTGTCTTGCTGTGACAAAAGTAGTCGCTGGCATGCTGAGCATATTTGTATTGTGGGGTGTAGATGATTTTCAGACCTCAGATGTAGCTAGCAGTATGCGACCTTTGACCTTTCTCGATTGTCGTCTGCCGCAACACGGAAGCGTGAGCGGGCGTGAAACAAGGCGGGGCTTATAAGTCAAATTCTCGAGAAGGTAACAACGTGGGAAAGATCTACTTTGGGCTGGGTAAGCTGTAGATAAAACGTCCAGTTAGAGACACTTTCTCGTCTAGAGAGATATATGATAGGCCTAACTGTACTTGAGAAGAATAAATAAATCGAATTTTCGAATAGTTAAAAGGGAAATTAGCCATAGGTTTGTCGATACTAAATTCTAAAATTCTGTTAAGTATTGACTCTTATATTAAAAATGTTAAAAGAGAAGAAGAAAAATATGAGAAAATTACATAAAACAGCATCATTATTGTCATCATCGTCATCATCATCATCATCGTCGTCATCATCATGGTCATAATCATCATCATCATCATGATGATCATCATCGTCATCATCATCACCGTCATGGTTGTCGTAATCATCATCATCGTCATCATTGTCATCATCAACATCAACATAATCATCATCATCATCGTCATCGTCATCGTCATCATCATCATCGTCATCATCTACACTAGATAACCTTTCATTATATTTTCATTTACATTTATTTTCGTTATATCCAATTAAGGTTCAATCACGCTGCCCTGGGCACACCTCAGCTATCTGGGCTGTCTGTCCAGGACAGAGGTTTAGTGGAAAAGATGTCGGTGTAGAGACAACTCCCCCCTCCCTAGAGCCGGAACAATTCCTCAAATTCGAGCAAAAACGATAAAGACATGCGTGCGAAATTTGCTAAACTGAGGCCTTTTTTTGGTTTAATTCGGGCAAACCCAGCCTGTCCCCTCCCCCCTCACAAAAATGGGAGCCCGTACGCCTCTATATAAGCAATTCATTACAAGGAGACACGGAATCTTTTATATAGACAGGACAGTACAAACCACGGCTTTTGATATACTGGTCGTAAGTCACTGGTTGAGTCCATGCAGTGCAATCGACCGTGTGACGTATAGCACCCCAGACCATGACTCGACCACCGAGCTACATCTCAGTTTGATCAGAGTACGGCCCTGGAAGGAGGTCGATCCCAGACCGACCGCGCATCAAGCGAAACACCGAAACACGCTTTCTCTTTCATTTCAATTTATTTTCGTGCTTATATCCAATTAAGGTTCAAGCACGCTGTCCTGGGCACACACTTCAGCTATCGGGGCTGTCTGTCCAGGACAGTGGGTTAGTTGTTAGTTGGTTAGTGAAAGAGAAGAGGGTGTAGTGGCCTTACACCTACCCATTAAGCCCTTAAGAACGCGCTCTGGATTGGAGCCGATACCAGGCTGCGAACCCTGTACCTACCAGCATATAGTCCGATGGCTTAACCACTGCGCCACTGAGGCCGGTCTCTTTCTCTTTGATATTCTTGTGTATTGTTGTTTTAGATTACTGTTGTAAGAACATAACCATTTTCCTCTCTTTCTTCCAGAAACAATATACACTGTATAAATTACTCTTTTAAACAAATACAAGATTACTTATTCTTTTTTCACCCATTTCTTCTAGTAAAAAAAATAAAAATAAAATAAAATACACTGTATAAATTACTCATTTGAAAGACGGCGGAAAAAGTTAAGTAAATACACCCGTATGTGCAATTTGATATCTCTTCTAAACAAAAGACGTTTGTCTTGGCGGGAAACAATATTTTATCGTCTGCTAACACAAGAGCGCGATATCGTCTGCGTGTAGCTCGTGCTGACTGTACGTGCTGTTCAGGGTGCACACCCTGCGCTCAACGGAATCCCTGGATTTGACATCAGACCTACGAAACCGTCGTGGCACCCCCACACTTGACCTCTGACCTCTGGCGTAGGATTTCAAGGGACGGTGGGAAAGGTTCGCAGACGACCACACAGTCGTCTGTTTTTGCTGAAGAAGCAGACGAGAAACGTCGAAACACGTCATGGAGAGAGAGAGAGAGAGAGAAAGAGAGAGAGAGAGAGAGAGAGAGAGAGAGAGAGAGAGAGAGAGAGAGAGAGAGAGAGAGAGAGAGAGAGAGAGACACACACACACACACACATACAGAGAGAGAGACAGGGAGAGACAGAGACAGACAAAGACAGAGACATACAGACTGTAAGAAGAGACACAGAGAGAGATAAAACATCAGTCAGTCGGGTAGACCAACCAGGCGTATGTAAATGTAAAATTACTATGCTGGACCGGTGAAGTTTGTTTGCTAAGTGAATTGAAGTCAGGACTGGCGAATCAAACGGACATTTTTCCTCTGCCTCTATGATCGTGATTCCGAGACGAAGCAGACGACAGTGTCTGCCCATTAAGATCCTTGACGTCTCCTTTACTTTGATCTACCTCCTGTCTAAGCTTCTGCTCCGCTCGTCCCCGTCTTACCCGTAAGACTCGGGGGTTACAGATGCGCTAACCCGAAACTCGAGAGAAAGTGAGAAACTTTCTTTATCTCTTGCTAACCAAGGCAGATGACTTTCTTTCATCTCTTGCAAAACGGTCCCAGAAAGGCTGTTAAGAAACACGGGGTGTCTTTTGACCTTGAGGACGAGACACGATGCACGGGCATTCTTTACCGACATGCGCGCGCTGAATGGAGTCCGGGTAGGGCTGGAAAGTGACAATGACGTACACTGCTCTGTAAACTGATTCCACGAAACGAAATCGTATCAGTTAACCCACATATACAACACACGAATGCCTGGTGTATTGAACAAAAGTTAAGTTTGTTTTACGACACACACTAGAGCACATTGATTTATTAATCATAGGCTATGGGATGTCAAACATTTGGTAATTTTGACATATAGTCTTAGAGAGGAAACCCGCAACATTTTTTCCATTCGTAGCAAGGGATCTTTTTCTATGCACTTTCCCATAGAGAGGATAACACATACCATGGGCTTTGGTATACCAGTTGTGGTACACAGGCTGGAACGAAAAATAGTCCAATGGGCTCATCGAAGCGGATCGATTTTAGACCGACCGCGCATTAAGCAAGCGCTTTACCACTGGGCTACGTCCCGTTCCTAGAATACTCGAAAAAAAAGAGTAAAGTTTTTTTTATTTAACGACACCACTAGAGCACATTGATTTTTTATCTTATCATCAGCTATTGGACGTCAAACATATGGTCATTCTGACACTGTTTATATCTTATCATCGGCTATTGGACGTCAAACATATGGTCATTCTGACACTGTTTTTTTTATTTTTATAGAGGAAACCCGCTGTCGCCACATAGGCTACTCTTTTACGACAAGCAGCAAGGGACCTTTTATTTGCGCTTCCCACAGGCAGGATAGCACAAACCATGGCCTTTGTTAAACCAGTTATGGATCACTGGTCGGTGCAAGTGGTTTACACCTACCCATTGAGCCTTGCGGAGCACTCACTCATGCCGCGACTGGGGTCTAAACCCAGTACCTACCAGCATGTAGACCGATGGCCTAACCACAACAATTCAATTCAATTCTTTATTAGCTTTAAGTTTTACAACTCTACAGCATATTTTCATTTCAACTTATTTTCGTGCTTATATCCAATTAAGGTTCAAGCACGCTGTCCTGGGCACACACCTCAGCTATCTGGGCTGTCTGTCCAGGACAGTAGGTTAATTGTTAGTTGGTTAGTAGTTAGTGAGAGAGAAGAGGGTGTAGTGTCCTTACACCTACCCATTGAGCCCTTAAGAACTCGCTCTGGGTTGGAGCCGGTACCGGGCTGCGAACCTGTACCTACCAGCCTGTAGTCCGATGGCTTAACCACTACGCCACCGAGGCCGGTCTACAGCATATATACAAAACATAATACAAAACAAATATATATATACAATATATACATGTGCACAAAAATGGTGGGTATGGTTTTCTTACAAGCACTGGGCTGCGCCCCGTCCCTAGAGTACTCGAATGCCTGGTGTATTGAATACATAGCGATGAAACGGATTCTACAAAAAGAAGTCGTCAAATAATCAATTCTCTGTGATGTATTTTATATTAGAAACGGAACAAATACTTTTGATTTTTATATAGACGCAAACGCACTGGCAAAAATACTGGTAGCTTCATTATAATCAATCTAATTAAAATTAGCTCCACTGGTTAATTACTATTACATGTGGATCTAACAGCACCCGGTTGGAGCTCATGTCCAGTTGACCTTTCATTCGACCAATCAAACCCTTGCTTGCAAAATCATGCCAGTGATTTGAGTGCGAATGCGAATAATTTTTACATGCTCATATACCACTAGAGTTTCGAGCATGTCCGTCCCGGGGCCTGTCTCTGAATAGCCAGGGGCTTATCCCGGGACAGAAAAAAATTAAGCGGACAATTTTGAAATTTACATCCAAAAATTAAATAGTGGGCCTTTAAAATTTTGATGCGCATCTCTAATATAATTAATAAAGAAAATTCTACTTATTAAATTTGGTCGCTAGATTAGATCGGGTGGTCAAAAAGAAATTAGATAAGATGGAGGGGAGGGGGGGGGGGGGGGGTAGAGTTGAAAATCGGCAGAATTTTGAAAATAGCAATTAGTAAAAAAGTTAATATAATTGAAAAAAA
Organism: Gigantopelta aegis; assembly: GCF_016097555.1. Classification (NCBI taxonomy): domain Eukaryota; kingdom Metazoa; phylum Mollusca; class Gastropoda; order Neomphalida; family Peltospiridae; genus Gigantopelta; species Gigantopelta aegis. Next base: position 38,498,170 of record NC_054699.1, read on the forward strand.
AAGAAAAAAAGTTACAAGCCAAAAATAAAAAGAATTGACTACTCTGTCGAATATTTATATAATTTGGAGCATTTTAGAAGGACAGTCCAAAAATAAATAAGAGAAAAAAGAGAGGATCGGACTATTTAATAATATTAAAAAAAGAAAGTAATTTCGACATAAACTTTTGAACGAAGGTCTAAAAGTTTAAAGTCCGATCTATATATCCACGTGAGTGGCCTTGTTAAGGGCGTTAGGGTGCACAGCTTGTAGGGACGAGATGGGTTGCATCCCGTCAAGAAAACCCCTAGATTGACGGTCAATAGACGTTGAAGGTGTAGTGCTGTGCTGAAATACAGATCTTGAGAAGCCGGATCCATCTGAACGAGAGAGAGAGAATCAGACCAGGGTATAGTCCAGTCGTCATGGGTTGGTATAGTGGTGCGGACGGGTCCGACTCCGGAGGATACGAGATGGTATCGCAATAAAACAAAGGAAAGTCTAGAAAAGGGTAGTAGGGGCCGATCCCACTTCCTATTTCTTAGAGTGGGGCAGTCAATCTTCCAGTGCTGCTAGGACAGGCTCGGACATGTAGAGACTAAACGCGAACAACCGTGGCGTTCTGCAGAATGGCCGTCATACGAGTCACGAAAAAAACTAGTCAACATAGTCAGACAAAGAAATGACGTGGAGGCAAGAAAACTCGCTAAAAAAGAATCCAACCTGGTGGTGCAGACTGTCGAAACGAGAAGCGTTCCAGCGTTCAATCAGTTCCAATGGCTGCATACATCCCAGTAGAAAACTTTACTTCGCTGACAAAAACAACAAAAGTGAAGGATCCCCAAGTCGAGCCGTGAAAGCACGTGCAGTGTGCACAAACACGTCTTACCGCGACGTGCTCCAGATTGGGAATGACTGGGAATGCAATGATTTGGAAAAAAAAAATTGAAAACATTCGGGATTATGCCGAGGGTATACGAAATGATTCGGGTGAATTACAAAGTATGCCAGAAACTAATTTCAATATAAAATTTTATATAAAATTCGTAGCCATAAAATCTGTTTATACTAGTATACAATCCAGAGTTTATTACTGCACTCCCCCCCCCCCCTCCAGTTTTGTAATGTTGCAATAGACCAACAGGTTCGCCTATTGCATAAATAGTCTCGCCCGCTATAAAAGGCGAAATGTAATTGGTCAATATTTAAATTGTTATTTATAGATGAAATATCGCCTGGACACGGGAGTCCACACAATGCTATTAGATCTACCGGTAGACCAGTAGAGCTAATTTCAATCAGATTGCATTATAATGAGTTTTAAAACAATACAAAAGAAAATATCATCTGTAGTCGCGCTAAGCTGGTTTCCATAAACTCTATATCATGACGCCGACTAATGCCGACTGACGGAAATGTTATTAAAATCTAAAGTCTATCTTCTCGTATAGTTTTAATTGGATAGTTCTGAAATTCAGCACAAGTATGTTCAGGAACAGTGTTCAGAAACTAATAGATATTATTCATTTTGTTTACATTTTATTAATTTAAAACATATAATTTAAATTGAAAATTTGAAAGTATTTATTCCTAGAGTTTTGATAAAATAATTCTGAAACTTGGTAGTATGATTCTTCGAGGCAGTCACCACAACTAATAGTGAAATATTTTCGAAATAATAAGTTTCGAAATTAATTTAAAAAACCCCCAAAAACAATTAAAATATAATTAATGAGAAATTTAACATTAAAAATTTGAATGTTGATATTTTTCTACAGTTTTTGTTTTATTAGATCGTTCGAAAACTTAGTACAGTCAGGGGTCATCTTAACAAAACAACGAAAAAATATTTTGGAAATTTTGAATTTGTGAATTTTTATAAATTAAAGAAGCAATTAAACAGAAATTCAAAACTGAAAATATTAAACTCTTTATGAATTATCACCATCTCCTGACAAAACTGAAAATATTAAACTCTTTATGAATTATCACCATCTCCTGACAAAACTTAAAATTAAATAGCAGATCTTTCTAGGCCGATGTGTCTCTTCTTTTCTATAGAATCGATTTCAGTATATAATGATTACTACATAAAACCTTTTCAAATGACTATGTAACTTCAATACTGAGAGGCCTTTGGGCTATTTCTCCTTCCATTCAGTGCACCACGACTGGTATATCAAAGGCCGTGGTATGTGCTATCATGTCTGTGGGATGGTGCATATAAAAGATCCCTTGCTACTAATGGAAAAATGTAGCGGGTTTCCTCTCTAAGACTATATGTCAAAATTACCAAATGTTTGACATCCAATAGCCGATGATTAATAATCAATGTGCTCTAGTATTGTCGTTAAACAAAACAAACTTGAATACTGACACTAAATGTAGGGTAAAGAAACACGAATATTACGAATATTGACAGCTAAGCTATTATATATTATAAACATTGATTGCACCCTTTTTCTTTTTAATAACAAACAATCAAATATATAAATAAATACATAAATAAACAAACAAATAAATAAATAAAAATAAATAAATAAATAAATAAATAAATATTAAAAAAACCCTGGTTTAATCGTAGCTCGCGAAGCTATCAGGAATATTTGTATTTAGTCGACTCACGTTAGAATCATTGCTTCATACAAATCTGAGATTTCACAGCTAAGAGAATATTTATGTGAATTTATCATATGCATCATATTATCACACACACACACACACACACACACACACACACACACACACACACACACACACAGACACAAACACACAATACACAGAGACACACACACATACACACACACACACATATATGGCATATTAATAATGTCTAATATTCGATGTATTATTGTGTGTCATGTTTAATAATAATAATAACAATAATAATATTAACAATAATATATATATATATATATATATATATATATATAGTTGTTGTTTTTGCCGTTGTTGCTGTTATCAATGTTCTTGTTATTATGTTTTGTGTCTTCAATATCTCATCAGTTACAGGTGGCCAACGTTCGTTTTTATTCGATTATATGACCATTATAACTATATTTCCGTTCTGTAGCATTTAACATTTATTGACATATGAGATACATCCAACTTACATTGTTTAGTTTTTTTTATCTTATTAATTAAAAAAAAAATCAAATAACGAAGAAGCAAATATGATTTTATTTTATTCATATACACGCAAAAAGTACGTGAAGACTGAGAAAAACTTGTAACACTGGAACAAATAAATTTAATCCGATTTAGCTTTCCTTGGCTTTAGAGAAAAAAGTCACCACCACAATATAGAAATATATCGGTGTTTAGCGTCAACCAACGATCAAAGAGTTCGGATCTGAAAATCGCATGTTTTCTAAGAAATCCAGGAAATGGATAAAGTGGGAAAAAGCAATCTTTTCTTTTCCACTCGCAAGGCGAACTTCCGCTCTGGTGATTGGCATATTTTCATCATATTTAGCGATTTTACAGCTTTCAAAGCGTAAATCACCAAAGCCGATGAAAATCCGTTTAATATTGAAACAAACTTCCATATTCTAGGGCAAAGATGTCGCCCATTAGACATTATCCTTTC